>NW_028227307.1:1060114-1070228 GCF_978045245.1 Mus caroli | reverse complement strand
ATCTCTGACTGTCCTGGAGCTCACTCTGAAGCCAAGGCTGGCCTTGAAATAAAAATTTCACCTACCTCTTTCTCTCAATTGGTGGGTTAAAGGCATGGGCCACCATTGCTTGGTAAGTCTAAAACTATGAAATGCCAAAATTAATATCATCAAAAATAAATAAATATTCAAGAACAACAATAACAACAATAACTAAGAAGAACGTTGAAATATTAAAAGAAATAAATTCCCAGAATCCTAAATGAAACCCCAATACCCTGAAATACATTAAAAACCCTTTAATAAAAACAGAAAGAAAAAAAACCCTAAAAATACTTTAGAAAGGAAAAAAAACTGTAAAGCACTGTTCTAAAACCCTACAAACCATAAAACAAAACAAAACAAAACCCTAAAATTCAAAAAAAAAAAAACAAAAAAACACAAAGATGCCAAAAATGGCCCTAAAGTTCAATTATTTCTTTCTTTTACTCTATCTTTCTCTCTTTCTTCCTTCCTTTCTTTCATTCTTCCTTCCTTCCTTCCTTTCTTTCTTTCTTTCATTCTTTCTTTCTTTCGTTCTTTCTTTCTTTCTTTCTTTCTTTCTATCATTTCTCTCTTTCTTTCTTTTTTTTTCAAAACCAGTAAAATGAATAAATAAATAAATAAAATTTGCAATAGAATGCTGAAAAAAAAAACCCTAAAATTCTAAAAAAAAAAAAAAAAAAAAAACAAGAAAAGAAAAGAAAAGAAAAGAAAAGAAAAGAAAAGAAAAGAAAAGAAAAAATACACAAGAATTCAAAAATGTCCCTAAAATTGATCAGTTCCCAGAAGCATGGTAGAATGCTGGCAGATGTTAGAGTAGTAGTTAAGAACTACATTCTCATCCATAGGCAGAGAAAGTGACACTGAGCTTGGTGTGGGCTTTTGACTCTTCAAAGGCTACACTCAATAAGACACTTCTTCAAACAAAGCCATGTCTCGTAATCTTCTCAAATATAATAACAATCTCAAATATAATAACAATTTTTAGTGGTCACTAAAAATACAAAAATATATACATATGGGGTTCACACCATTTTTTTTTTAGACCAGCTGCTACCAGATAGTGGGAAAGATGGTAAGAATGAAATGGTTATTAGATGTAAGGTAACATGATGTATAGAAAATTATTGTAGGTTCTCAAGAAAAAAATCTAAGGGACTACTACAATGTTAAGCAAGCTGAAAAATTTAGAGTAAGACAGGGTCCCAAATATAATAAAAGTATAATATAGCAAACTTTTGCTAAAGGATTAAGTTTTCCTTGTGAAATAACTTATTTTCCTTACACTTCAATTTTATTGACAATATTATTCATTCTTAAAGAAACTGTTTTCATTATTGTTTTCTTGGTGCCATGTATGGAAATAGTCTATTGATTCAAAGAGATGATAATTCTTACAGTTTAAAACACCCACATTTCATGAGAAATTTAACTGATATAACTACAGACATCACAGGGCCTAGATAAATATACTAAAGACCTATTGTGATGGCTACTCTTGGTTGTCAACTTGACTACCTCTGGAGTGAACTACAATCGAGAAATTTAGAACAAACCTGTGGGATTTCTTGGGAGGGAGGGACTTGGTTTGAACCATTGAGTCAAGAAGAAACATGCTATTAATCTGGATCTTGAGGCAGGAATACACTCCTCTGCTGGAGCCTACAAAAGGACATGGAAAAAGAAAGCTTCTTGTTCTTGCCTTCTTGCTCTTGCCTTGCTAGCAAGTGCATTCCTTCCCTGGCATTTCATCCACCCACTCCAGTATGTGTGTGTGTGTGTGTGTGTGTGTGTGTGTGTGCTTGAACGTGTGTTTGTATGTGTGCTTGTGTGTCTGTGTGTGTATTAGGTTGTGTGTGAAGCTGTGTGTATGTGTTTGCCTATGAGTGTATGTGTGTTCATGTAACGGTATGTAAACAGAAAGAGAAGATCTTTTTCCCTAGAGAACTTTTACTAACCCACCTATAGAAATATTTTGTTAATTACAAAGGCCTCTTCTTACAGGAATGGTGGCTTTGACAGCTAGGAGAGTTCTCAAGCGGAATTTTCATATGTGAAATTTGTCCATGTTAAGAAAAGTATAGAAAACTGTTTTATCTGGCTTCCAGTGACATCTTCTATGGATGGTCATAACACTTTGATTCAAAGGGAAAAATGATGGTGGAATAGTGAATATTTAAAAAAAATTCCTGTTTCTTGGCAAGTAATATCCGTAGAAAATTGATCATATTCATCAGCATATTATGAAGCTATATTTTTTATGTTTACTTATTTTTATTGGATATTTTATTTATTTACACTTCAAATGTTATCTCCTTTCCTGGTTTCCCGCCTCTCAGAAACTCTGTATCCCATTCTCTCTCCCCCTGCTCAAAAGAGAGTGTTCCTCTACTCACCCACCCACACCCACTTCCCTGCTCTCAACTTTCCTCCACTGGGGCATCTATCATGCCATGAAGCTTTATTTTATATCTTCATATTCAACATTTTCCAACTTTGAACTGGTCCCATCCATTGAATCAAGGAGGCAAGCATAAAGACCATTATGTGGTAAGTTGCAACTGTCGAGTCCTGAAGGTATTTATAGAATGTAGCTTAATTTCTGGTATTTAAATTATTCTTAATATTTAAGCCTTCAATTTGGAGAGGGATAGTTGGCCATGATTCTTAACATAGTAATGATGCCATAAACATTAATATTCCTCTAGATAGTTCTATACATGAACTTTGGGAAAAATTATGGAGACACATAAAATCTCCCTTTTCATAGGAATAATATTAGAAGGAGGAAATAATAGACAAACAAGTACATTATATCTAATGGGTAGTGACAAGCACAGAAATTGCCCAAAGAAAAGAAAAAAAAATTCTAAAATTTGATCTGTGTGTTTTAAATATTGGGAAAAAAAATCTCAATATTAAATGCTTTCTCAATAGAAGAGAAAAATGGGGAGTATATATTTAACTGTCCACAAAAAAAGAAAGAAAGAAAGAAAGAAAGAAAGAAAGAAACAAACAAACAAACAAACAAACAAACAAACAAACAAAAATGGTTGCCAGAAAAAAGTCCTCTGTGTGTGTGTGTGTGTGTGTGTGTGTGTGTGTGTGTGTGTGTGTGTGTGTGTGTGAATGTTTTCATATATGGAATAAAGGAAAAAACCAAAATGGCAAGTGATATTGTAAATTATGAAAACAAAATTTACTATATTCACACAATGGATAAAGAAGAAAATATTATTGTATATTACAGCATATGGAAAACAGTATTATGAGAAATAAAAGAGAAAACCAACATATTATACCATTAAGTGGGTAATCCAGAAATGAGGAGTGACTGCTTAAATGGTTTACAGAACTTAGAAGATGATGGCACATTACCTAAATATTATCACTACGATGTAAATGCATTTTACAATAAAAGTGTAAATGTTATAAATGAATCTCAGTGAAGCTTTTATTTTAAAATGCTCCTTTAGAGTCCTTTGGTAAAATATACAAACCCATAGACATTTTTTTTTCCTGTAGGATGTCTCAACTTTGTATTACTTTCCCATTTCAGTCTTATTTCAAATAGTGAAGATTAATATGAAGCACATCTAAAGTATGAAGTGAAGAGTTTTTTGAACATTCAAAGAAATGTTCAGGAAAAATAAATTGTTTTTAACAAAATTCAAAGAGATGTAACATGAAAAGACAGAATCAACAACGAAAAGGCTTCCTTTTCTACCATACTATTCCTTTTGGGGGTGTTATGAACACAAAAAAAAAAAGTCTATAGGCAGGCCTGCTTTTTACATTGCAAGCATCAACACCTTTTAGGGACAAATCAGACACTATCACTGCCCCCCCCCGCACCCTTCCCCACCCCCTCCCCCCAGTTTAGGATGAGAGGCAGCTCCTGCCTTGTCTCTAGTTATAATGCTTGTTTCTATTTCGTCACGGTTGTGCAATAATTTCCCCGACTCCCTGAGGACAGCTATGCCCCCACCATTTGTGCCTAGGCCAGGGTTTATCCAACAGTCAAATCACCTCCATCCAGCCTATATACCATGAATACTGCCAGTCTCGCTGTGAGAAAGGATAATAATGAAAGAGACCAATTTCGGGAAGGGTTCAAAATCGATGTCACCAAGAACGAACAGGATGCTAGTAAGATGTTCATCGGGGGACTTTCCCAAGAAATGAGCAAGCAGGTACTTCTGGAATACTTGTCTAAGTTTGGTGAAGTAATAGACTTTATTATAAAAACAGACCCAAATACCGGTCTGTCTAGGGGATTTGGATTCGTGCTTTTCAAAGACAGTGCCACAGTAGAGAAGGTGCTTCGAGTGAAAGACCACAAAGTTGATGGCAAGAAAATAGAATTTAAAAGGGCTAAAGACCTGGAATCTCAATTCTCCAATAAAAAGATTTTTGTGGGTGGGCTGAACCCATGGATGTCTAAAGAAAAAATAAGAGCTTACTTTGGCACATTTGGGCAGATAGAGGCTATAGAGCTTCCACTGTGTTCAGACATGCAGGAAAGAAGAGCTTTCGGCTTTATCAAATACAGGGATGAAAACCCCATTAGAAAGGTCTTATAAACCAAGTACCATTTCATTGGCTCCAGTCGTTGTGAAGTTAAAATGACATACCCTAAAGAATATACAGCTAGACAGTTGAGTAAAAGAAAGACTATAGCTATGGATAGGACAAAAAAAATCAGTTCCAGCTGTGGAGTTAGAAAACAATTGGAGAGGAGGAAGCAGCCCAAGCTTCCAAACTATGGCTAACCCCGATGCTCACGAAGCCAACCAAGATGCCCACAGAGCTGACTCATATACTTCTAGAGCAAACTCGGATGTACCTTTGGCAACTGTCCGTGGTTTCAGGGATACCCCCAATGCTTTCCAGTCGAACTCTAATGTTTTTGTGACAAATTCAACTGCTTTCATGGCAAGCAGTAATACTTTGAGGTCAAGCTCAAATACTGTATGGGTAAGCAATTGTGCTCTGGAGGCAAACCCAAATACCTTCTTGGTAAGCCAGTATACTCTTCCAAACACCTTAAGTATAAGCCAATACACTTTGGGAACATACGGAAATTCCTTAGGAGTGAGCCAGTATGCTTTGGCAGCATTTTTAAATACTTTCGGGATAAACCAATATGCTTTGTGGGCAAATCAAAATGCTTTCTAGACAAACCAGTATCCTTTTGGAACATACTCAGATGCTTATGGGATAGGCCAATATGCTTCTAGAACAAGTCCAAATGATTTTGGGGCAGGCCAGTATAGTTTGGGTACCAACTCAGATACCTGCAGGACAAATTGCTATGCTCTTGTGGCAAATCCATACAATATCTGGACAAACCAAAATGTTTTGGCGACAAACCCACATGTTTTCAGGATAAGCCAGTATGTTCTTGGGGCAAACCCAAGTGCCTTTGGGTCAAGTCAGTATTCGGTGGGAGCAACCCAAAACAGTTTTGGACCAAATCTACATAACTTCGGAGCAAATGGAAACTTTTGTGGGGCAGCTGGAAGTGGTGGAAGTACTGTAGGAGTTAATTTTTCTCAAGTATATGGCAATTTCCTGAATGTCTGGAATACACTGCCAGCTTTTCACGGCCCTGATGGCGATCATTTCTCCCTCTACAGTTATGAGGCTTATGATGCAAGATCTGCACCTAATTACAATGTGCAAATAAGCTTGTCAACACTCCCTGGGAATGGTTACCAGAGAATTTATTCAGCGTTTTGAAGCCTAACTACAAATCCTCTATCTGAGGACCATTCTGTCCAACAATAAAACATTCAGTAACTTATATGTAATGGCCCAACTACTGATTGATTGGACATTGCCACTATTTGCAGCAACTTTTGAAGTATCAATACATTTTCTATCAATTTTAACCATTGGACCTACAATAAAAAGACAAAGGCTTGAAACTAACTTGCTGAAGGTTTTTCTGGAAAATAAACATTGAAAACATTTATTTCTGAGTGACTGCTGTTTTGAATTGGGTTATTCTTTTGACCTTTACATGCGTTTTGCTGCAGAGAGGGAAGAGACATTTATTACTGCCACCTTATCTTGAATTCTGTGTTGCTGTGTTTGGGTTAGAGGTACTCATACAGTCCATTCAACTAGTTAATTTCAGTGAATAGAAACAAATTTCTTCTGAATACTTTCTGAAAAATATATTTTTATGTTTGTTGCATATCCCAAATGTACACATTCTCATGATGTCAAACACAATCACTATTGCAAACGACTTTTACTTTTGTGAATTCTATTGTTATTTAATCCAGGAATTTCCCCTTTACCTTATGACAACACAGTATGACAAGCTTATAGTTTCCTAATTAGAAATCACCAGTTTTATTCCTTGGTCTTTATTCTGGCTCTGTTTTTACCCTTATTTTGAGACAGAGACTTATTAAGTTACATAGGCTACCCTTTAACAAGGTGACTTTGAACTTGAAAACCTTCTGCCTCAGCATTACTTGGTTTTATTTCTAAATATTCAGTGATTTTTCTCCCTCAGTCTACCTTCTATTTACAGGGATCTATTCTATGTCAGAAATTAAATACAGGGAAACAATCCCAAGAGGATAGAATTATACCTAATTATTAAGAGAACTTTTACAAAAGATGGCTTGCCCAGCCATCTAAAATATATCTTGGCCAGGGGCTTACAGGAGGGATAAGTGAAGTGAGTTGGCCTTTGCCAATAATATTCAAGGAGGCATGCAAAGTTGAGAATAAAGATAGCACTCATCTTAGTAACACAGCATTTTCTTGTTTGGTTTGTTGGATATTTAGTTTGATATTGTGTTTGCTTGTTTGATTAAGAGTAGAAACAGGGTGTGTGCATGATTACTAAGGAAAGGGTAGTAAAAAGGGCTTCAACATTCTCAGCAGCAACATAACAAACCATCAATGTGAATTCTTTATCTTTCAATTTTTCGAGTAAATAGTCATTGTTTTTAAAGGAAAAGTTTTAATGCTAAATATAATATCTAAATACTATCAAAAATCTGTTTCAGCATGTAATCTAAACATTTACTGGGAAAACAAGTCCTTGCCATATCAGCAATTTAGAACTAATATCTTCTAAAATGCACATGGACAATGGAAGTTTTGGCATATTAGTGGAATTGTGAACGAGATATTGTTAGCAAGGTTAATAAATTCATAAGATCAAATAATGTAGACCATCCATCCCCCTAGATCCCAAACATGAGAGAAATTAGAATGTGCAGTTACTCACTGAAGGAGGGAAAACATATAGCCTTAAGGAGCTATGAGAGTCCAAGTTACTCCATAAAGGTGCATACCCCACAAAAATATCCTAGTGTTCAAGATTCTGTCTTCTGCAACAGGCCAGGTACCAAAAGCCTCTGGAACGACTTTGTGGGTCAGGAGCTGACCTGGCTTTCACTCACCACTGTGAAGATACTGAACACGACTTCAAGGAATTCTAGTGTCTCCAAGTGGAATAGATGTGCAAACTCTGACCAGTTCTCTGTGACATCACCTATCTCAGCTTACATCATAGAACCCCTATCAGGCTGGTTCCTTCTGGAGTTACACTCAGAAACGTTGAGCATCTAGAATTTATAATTTCATATGGCCTCCTAGAAATCCTAAATAAATAAATAAATAAATAAATAAATAAATAAATAAATAAATGAATAAACGAATAAACGAATAAATAACGAATAAATAAATGAATAAATCAATAAGCGAATACGCAAATAATTGAATAAATTAAATGAATGATTGAATGAATAAATATAAATGAATAAATGAATAAATTAAATGAATACATGAATAAATGAATAAATGAATAAATGAATAAATGAATAAATGAATAAATGAATAAATGAATAAATGAATAAATGAATAAATGAATGAATGAATAAATGAATAAATATAAATGAATAAATGAATAAATGAATAAATTAAATGAATGAATAAATGAATAAATGAATAAATGAATAAATGAATAGATGAATAAATGAATAAATGAATGAACGAATGAACGAATGAACGAATGAACGAATGAACGTATGAACGAATGAACGAATGAACGAATGAACGAATAAATGAATAAATGAATAAATGAATAAATGAATAAATGAATAAATGAATAAATGAATAAACGAATAAACGAATGAATGAATAAATGAATAAATGAATAAATTAAATGAATAAATGAATAGATGAATAAATGAATAAATGAATAAATGAATAAATGAATGAATGGATGAGTGAATGAATGAATAAATGAATAAATGAATGAATGAATGAATAAATGAATAAATGAATAAATGAATAAATGAATAAATGAATAAATGAATAAATGAATAAATGAATAAATGAATAAATGAATAAATGAATAAATAATGAATAAATAATGAATAAATAATGAATAAATAATGAATAAATGAATCCCTATAAAAATGGCCTGATTACCTGATTCACATGCTGCCCATGTAGATTCACTCTTGCACCATTTTTATTGTGTATTTGCTTTTCTTGTTTGTTTGTTTGTTTTGGTTTTTTGTTTGTTTACTTTTTGTTTTTATTTTCCTTCTGTGAAAGTCTTTGGTGTCTGGCATACCAACATACTTAGTGGTTATTTTTCCTGTATCAATCTTTCCCTTGGTTATTTTTAAGCTGTTCTTGGAATCAGAAATGTTGCCAGACTCTTGAGGCAACACACTGGATAGCACAATATTCACTTTATGAAAACCCACAGTTAGAGGAGGACAATTTTTTTCAAACAAAGCTGGAATTTAATAGGATTGAATATATTGCATTGAAGCCAATAGCAATCATGAATTATGGATTCTTTGTAAAGTGCAAGGAAATCATAGACATTGGGTCTGCTTACAAATTTGAGATAAACTTAAAAGAAACCCGATATCTACCAGTCACAGTTTAAAGGTCTTTAAAATTTACCAGCATTTTTGGTTACAAGGAAATTCGTAGATTAAATGCAGTAAAACAGGAAGAAATAGATAATGTAATTTTACTTTTGAAATATGGGTAGACAGAATTCTGGACATAGGTAAGTATGGAATTTACTTACAAATTAGAAGGCACTTTAATTGTTCATGCCACATTGATCTTAAGTGCTTAAAAAAATATTTTTCAGTCCCCTCCACACATTACATCCTCTTCATAGGGGATGACCCTAACTACATATTGGGTTAGATTCTTCCAGCTCAGCCACCAACAAAAGATCATTCCTTACAGAGGTGACCACAGGCCAGTGTGATGGAGGCAGTCTTCATCTGAGGTACTATCTTCCCAGGTTGTTTTACGTTCCAAAAAAATCTAAGAAGCACCTCTACACATCCATATCATCAATGTTGATTGTTATACTGTGTGAAATAGACAAGCTATGGAGGAAATATAAATGCCAGCCCCACTGGATGAATTTCTTAAAAATGAGAGAGAGAGAGAGAGAGAGAGAGAGAGAGAGAGAGAGAGAGAGAGAGAGAGAGAGAGAGAGAGAGGTATTTCTCATCAAATTGTGTTAG
Source organism: Mus caroli (assembly GCF_978045245.1). Taxonomy (NCBI): domain Eukaryota; kingdom Metazoa; phylum Chordata; class Mammalia; order Rodentia; family Muridae; genus Mus; species Mus caroli. The sequence continues at coordinate 1,060,671 of NW_028227307.1, read as the reverse complement.
GTGAGACAAGCTAAAATCAAAATGACAATTGTCAAATTATAATTTTAATAAGGCACATTAAATAGAAGGATATATTTTGGAAGAGTAAGGGCATCAGCAGGGGGGGGTCTGAGAAGATAGAAATGGAGGATAGTGGGGAGGATGAAGATGGTTAAAGGTCACTATTGACCTGTGCAAAGAGTCACAACAAAGCCCAGTGACTTGTACATTTAAAGCACATTGGTATTAAGTAGCTGATTCTAAATGATGGTTTGATTAAATTGGGAATTTTAGCTTCAAGACACTATTAAATTTATTTATGTTTCTACTCTCATGTGGATGTTGCATTTTGAGCTGGATATGGGTGACAGGATATGGTAAAGTGATTAAGTTTTGTATATCATTATGCATCAAAAAAAAGTCACTCAGTGGGCTGCCATACTTTCACAGGGAAGAAAGTACCTAGAGATTTTAAGTGTACATGAGGTAGAAAGAATAATTCCCCCACACTACTATAGATTTTCAAATATTCACCTTCATATAATGCTTCAATGTGTTTCCGCAAATGAAATTTTCTG
>NW_028227307.1:985114-1055114 GCF_978045245.1 Mus caroli | reverse complement strand
AAAAAACATTAGAAGCCTGAAAAACAAGAAAATCTAAATCACTATACTAAAGACACTACAAAACTTTTGAAATACTCTAGAAATCTGAAAAGAATACACAAGAAGCCAAAATATGCCTAAGATATTTATTTATTTATTTATTTATTTATTTATTTATTTATTTATTTATTTATGATTACTAATTTATTTAAAAAATCCTGTCTTTCTCTTTCTCTCTTTCTCTCTTTCTCTCTTTCTCTCTTTCTCTCTTTCTCTCTTTCTCTCTTTCTCTCTTTCTCTCTTTCTCTCTTTCTCTCTTTCTCTCTTTCTTTCTTTCTCCATTTCTTCCTTCCTTCCTTTCTTTCTTTCTTTCTTTCTTTCTTTCTTTCTTTCTTTCTTTCTTTCTTTCTTTCTTTCTTTCTTTCTGTTTCCTACTTCCTTCCTATCTTTATCTCTTCGTCTCTCTTTTTCTTTATTTTTGTCTTTATTTATTTTTTCTATCATTTTTCTCACTCTACCCTCTTTCCTTCATTCTTTCTTTCCTTCCTTCATCTTTCCTTCAATCCTTCCTTCCTTCCTTATTTCCTCCCTTCCTCTCACTCTCTCTCTTTCATTCTTTTTCTTTATTTCTTTGTTTCTATCTGTATTATTTTCTCTATATCTATTAACAGATATAAATAAATCGAAATAATCCCATGCATCCTATCTGATCACCCAGGACAAGCCTGATGTCAATTAAAGCTTTAATTAAAAACCAAAACTTAAGTACACTAAAATCATTTAAAGAAAACACTAAAAATACAATAGAATCCTGAAAATCAAGAAACTCTAAATCACTTTTCTAAAAACTCTACAAATCCTTTTAAAATAACATAGAAATCTAAAAAGAATACACGTGTAGCCGATATTTGCCTAAAATATTTATTTGTTTATTTGTTTATCTATTTATCTATTCATTTATTTATTTGTTTGTATGTTTGTTTGTTTTAAATTATTTTTTTATATTTTATAAATTCTGTCTTTCTCCCTATGTTTCCATCTCTGAATCATTCTCCTTTTCTCTTTCTCTCTTTCTTTCTTTTCTTTCTTTCTTTCTTTCTTTCTTTCTTTCTTTTTTCTTTCTTTCTTTCTTTCTTTCTCTCTCTTTCTTTCTTTCTATCTTTCTTTCTTTCTATCTCTTCCATCCTTCCTTTCATTCTTTCTCCCTTCCTTCCTTCCTTCCTTCCTTCCTTCCTTCCTTCCTTCCTTCCCTCCGTTCTTCCTTCCTTCCTTTCTTCCTACCTTACTTCCTCTATCTCTCTTTCTTTCTTTTTTCTTTTTCTTTCCTTTTTTGTTTTTTTCTTTTTAACTTTCTATCTCTCTTGCTCACTCTCAGTCTCTCTCAATCTCTCACTCTCTATTTCTCTCTCTGACTCTCTCTCCTTCTGTTTATTAATTTTTTTGAGTTTTTTATATTGGGTTTTTCTTTGTATCTCTTACTGTTCTCCAGCTTCCTGCGAAATCATTAAAGTTCATTAAAAAAAAAAAAAGAAAACACTAAAAATAAAATAGAAGCCTAAAAAACAAGAAACTCTAAATCACTTTTCTAAAACTCTAAAAATCCTTTTATAATACCATAGAAATCTAAAACGAATACACATAAAGCTGAAATATCCCTAAAACGTTTATTCATTCATTTATTTATTTATTTTTAATTAATTTTGTATATTTCATAAATTCTCTTTCTCCATATGTTTCCATCTCTGAATCGTTCCCTTTCTCCCGTTCGCTCTCTTATTTTCTTTCTTTCTTTCTTTCTTTCTTTCTTTCTTTCTTTCTTTCTTTCTTTCTTTCTTTCTTTCTTTCTTTCTTTCTTTCTTTCTTTCTGTTTCCTCCTTCCTTCCTAACTTTATCTCTCTGTCTCTCTTTTTCTTTATGTTTTGCCTTTATTTGTTTTTTCTTTTTTTATCTATCAATTTCTCACTCTCTCCTCCTTCCTTCCTTCTTTCCTTCCTTCCTCTCACTCTCTCTCACTCTCTCTCACTCTCTCTCACTCTCTCTCTTTCAATCTTTTTCTTTATTTCTTTGTTTCTTTCAATATTACTTTCTCTCTATCTCTTAACAGATATAAATATATCGAATTAATCCCATGCATCCGACCTGAACACCCAGGACAAGGCTGATGTCAATTAAAGCTTAAATTAAAAACCCAAACTTAAATACACTAAAATCATTAAAAGAAAAAAAAATAAAGAAAACACTGAAAATACAATAGAAGCCTGTAAATCAGAATGTGTCCCCTCATAAGTTGGGTCGACCCAGTGAATGGCCGCACATCCATATGCATTTAAGCGGCAATAATTCAACTTATTGGGCTTTCAAACAAACAAAAGTATGAAGTAGATGGGGTTGAATTGATGAGTACATATGGGTATTGGGAAATACTGGGAAATGAAATGTAGATGTGATCATCCTTCATTGTATTCCTATATGAAATTATCAAAAATAAAGAAAAAACATTAAAAGTGAGTTGTTTGTTTCTAAACACACTAAGTACATAAAGGTCATTTTTAATACTTATAAATATGAATTTCTGCCCTTTCCAATTTATAACCCCTATGACAATCCTGAGTGAACTATTTACTTATTCTCATGCATTAAATTATTCTTAATTTTAGTGACATGAGCTCATAATTGCTGTCATGTCCCAAAGCAAGAAGACCAAAGCTCTGAGTTCAAATTTCTGAGTGTTCTACTTTTGGCCTTAACAGAGCCTGTTGTTAATCTAATATTTTAATTATAAAGATTCTTCTTTTTGATAGCCCTTTCATGGTAGCCTCTGACTTTTTACAAATTGTTAGACTGTCTCACTAATTACACCCTGACTTGTTGCTTCTGCCTGTGTGTCAGACTTGCCACAGAACATCGTAAAACATGGGTCTTTCTTAGACTTTCACTTCTATGAACAGATAACATGACCAAGGTACTCTTATAAGGACAACATTTAGTTGGAGCTGCTTACAGTTTCAGAGACTTAGTACATTACATCACGAAGTGAGCATGGCAGTGTCTGGGCAGTCATGGTTTAGGAGGAGCTGAGAGTTCTACAACTTCATCTGAAGTCTGCTTGCAGAATATTGACTTACAGGCCTCTAGGATAAGGGTCTTAAAGCCTACACCCACAGTGACACAGCTAATCCAAAAAGACCACACCTACTTCTAATAGTGCCACTCCCTGAGATGAGCATGTACAAACCATCACAACATGAAAGTTCATTTCATAGAGCTGAGCAAGTAAGAATGCCTCAGTAACAGCCAAAGGGAGTGGAATTCCCAGTGTTTTACAACCCAATTATTTTGTTTTATTTTGCTCATTAGAAACAAATTATTATGTTCAGTCTATACTCCTATATAAAGGATGTGACACTAATATGTAGTCCTGTGGTCACTGGGACTTATACATGAACCTGTGTATTATATTTAGTAATCATCTTTAATTAAAAAGTAAATGCTTATGTTAATTATATTTAATAGATATTTTTGATCACTTACCTCCTAGAAGGATAGAAAAAAGGTAGAGATACTGAACTATTTATTAACAATCTAAGGGTTATTGAAGTATTTATTTATGGACAGCACTGTTAAAAACATCATTTGAACTTAGTCACATAACCACTAAACTAATTAAAAATATATGATATTAATACAATTTGCTTAAACATTACCTGATTCAGATGCTTAGATAAAAAGCTTGGAGCACAGATCCCAAACACATAGTCTAATCCTCTACATATCATCCAATTCTTGGCAACAACAAGTAAACCACAAATGTCCCACCCAAGTTTTGCTACCCATATGCTTGGGACACTGGCAATTAGTGGTTCCTAGATCCTTAGCACGCATCCCAAACTTCCTTTGTCATCCTTTAGCTCTGAGTACTGACAGATAAGGAGTCACCAGACCCTGACACTGGGCCTGAATTTCCCCAAGATCCAGGTGTGGACCAAGCCACAATACACAAATGATTGGTTCCCTGTTTCAAATTGCACTCTAAAACTAACTCCAGATGTGGAAGTCAAATCACAGAAAGAAAGAAAAGAAGAGCAGAATGATACTATACCTCTCGTAAAAGTTACAAACCACATCATAATGCCCCCAGTGAAAATAACCTTGAAAACCTACCAGAAACATTTTAAATAAATAGTAAATCATGTTCAGATGACAAGAATATATTCCAGGATAATAAAAGGAGTTGATTACTTAGTATTTACCTTTGAAATGTGTTCAACCCCAGTTATAAAGCCTTTAGAGGGGGACCATGGAAGACAAAGTGTTGTAACACTTTTAGGTAGTAAGCTGATTATTTTCAAGTTCAACATTGACAGTTTATGGAAAATGTTTTTAAAGCTTATGATCAATGCAGGATTGGGGATATTTAAACTCTCCAGTATTTTATAGGTATAATAATTTCAATAAAAATAGGAAGAGATGAGGTAACACTTCATTTTCTACATATGAAAGTCAAAGAATATTCTAGGACTTTCTAAAGAAACATGACCCTGGAAATGATAGATGTGACTATTTAGTTCACTTTCATTAAAATAAGGATTACAGAAAATAAATGATCAATCTATTTTTAAATTACCACTATTAGTCTCATATACTTTATGTTAAAATTGCATAGTACATTAAATGGCTATTCAATGAATGTTAGTTTTTATGCTAATTCTTAATAAAACTTACAATAAACATAATATATAACATAATGGGATTCTTGATAATATTAATAATATTTATATGTTCTAAACCCTAAATTTATTTAACATTGTATTTGCTTAAAAGTACCACATTTATTAACATCATAAATGGAAATAAAGTTATGTTAAGATTAATTTGCATCTATACAATTTAACTATGCTCAAAATTCATCTAATTGAATAATCGCATTTTTGGAAAATTATACTCTTATTTTAAATAAGATACTTTTAACTTAGAATACAAAATCAATAATATTTTTTGAAAAATAACAGAAATACTTGTTTTGTAATATAACTAGAGAAATACTTTTTTAAAAAACTCGTTCAAATAGACTAATATTATACAAGCAATACAATCTTCAAAACTTGTTAGAAGAAAAATTATATAGGTGTTTAAGTATTTCAGCATGTATTTTGAAAATGGTTTATGGCTTCTCTTGTAAAGTTTATAAAAACTGTAATTGAAATTGTGTAATAAATTTACTTGTCTATTGATCTAGTCAGACACTACTTCACTATAAAAAATCTTCTTTACATTCAGAACCAGCCTTGAGCAGCCAGGATAGGAGAATATTGTGGCCAGTCATGTTCTGAAGACATGCAAGGAGCCTTATTTGTGCATTGTAATCCTCCTGAGAATTACCCAGATACTCCATTTGATTCTACACCAGGAAAGTATAAGATAATGGAAGCAGTAATAAAAAATTACCCAGATGGGCATAAAGCAGTTCTGCTGCCTGTCCTGGATCTACCACAAAGGCAGAATAGAAGGTTTTTCCTCTCTGCTGTGAACAAGGTGGCAGAAGTTTTAGAACTACCTCTAATGAGAGTATGCAAAGTAAAAACTTTTTATACAATGTATAATCAAAAGCCAGTTTCATGTATATACTAGTATCTTTGCATGCTTGAGATTCTGAGAGACTGGAGATCCTTCAGAGAATGCTTAGAACAAAAGGTAGATGCACTACACCTGAAAAACTATTCACTGTTATGGAAGGTGAATACTTCAGGATGTGTAAATGCACCAATGATTCAAATAAATGACAACTTCTATGAGGATCTAACAACCAAGGTTATTGAAGATAATACTAATGAACTCAGAACTGGGAAAGTTCCAAAGTCTGGGCCAAGAATTGTCTGGTTCTAGTGTGAGCCAGCTGGAGGCCTTCCTTCTTTGACTGAACCACCCAAACAACCTAGCATTGGTGTAGAAGAAAGACTTTAACTTATATTCACTGTAGAGATGTCACTAGAGAAATAAAATATGAAATTATTTACATTTTTTTAAATCCTCTTTATTTTCCCTGTACTTCCAGTTATGCATTTTGCTTGGTGAATTCTTTTCCTTTAATAATTGGTTTTCATGATCTGCTATGATAGAGTATTATCACCAATTGGTGCTTTAAAAGGAAGAGTAGTGAAAGCCATTACACAGGGTCAGAGCATTAGTGATTCACTGATAGATTATAACAGAAAGACCCTGATGGCAGATAAAAATATACAGCTTTTATTTCATTTTATTATTAAGAGCCACTGAATTTAAAATGGGAAAAAAGCCAGCCACATATTACTTATTATAGCTCAAATAAATTAAAGTGCTAATTTTATATTTCTCTAATCACATATTCATTCAATATTGTTCTCATTTGCTGCCTTCCAAGACTGGCATTTATAATTTGACTATTCATCAGAAATATGTAAGGCTTTTACAAGAAAAAAATCCCTTTTCATTGTAAATGAATCTATAAAATAATAATACCTAGTTTCCTGAAACACTTAGACTATAAAGAAAAATTTTTAGATGGTAAAACTTATAAAATTATGTATTAAATTGAAATGAGAATATGGAACCTTGCACAAGGGCATCTTCCTGAAGTAGCAATGAATTTGAGCCATGTGATAAGATCCAGGAGTGATATGATAATTCAGACAAATTAAAGAAGTAGGTTAAAGTCCAGTCCATTTGCTAACAATTGTGAGCAAGGCTGGAAAAGAAATGCAGAAGTTTTCAGGTAGAATACCAGAGGAAGTGATCTCTTCAGTGTTCTATCTCTGTGAAGAAAAACATTCAAGAGTGATTTGCTTACAGTCCACTGTCGTTATGGAGGGTAGCCTGGTGGCATGCAGACACAGGTGCTGGTGAAGTCACTGAGGATTCTATTACTGGATTCACAGGGACCAGCAAGAATAAGACACTGGCACTGATCTGACATTCTTTCACCGACAAGGTCATATTTCCTCCTACAAGGCCTCACCTACTAGTACAAGGCCACATCTTCTAATTTCTCTGAAGTAGTGCCATTCCCTTATGACCAAGCACTGGAATACATGAGCCCACAGGTGTCATTCTTTTTTGTTTGTTTGTTTTTTGTTTTTTGTTTTTTGTTTTTTGTTTTTTCGAGACAGGTGTCATTCTTATTCAAACCACTGCAGAAAGCAAAATTAGAAATCCACTGAAGTATAATTGTTGCTTTGTTCGTAATTAAAATTATTTTCACGACACCATGTAAATAATGAGAGCTATGCTTTATCCAAGTTGAACTGCTCTTGTCTGTAGTTACCATTAATATGACTTTGAATAGTTTATTTTTTGGTATATATTCTTTAGTAATTTAAATATTAAATAGGGTTGGAAGGAAGGCACAGTGATTAAAGGTGCTTGCTGCCAATCCTGGAGTACTGCACTTTATCCCTGGACACTACGATCTATATGCTAGAATGGAATCACAAATTTTCCTCTGACTTCTGCATAAGCACAACCCACATGCACTGAATAAAAATGTAAAACTAAATTAATAATTAGTTAAATGTAAAGTTAAATTAATTAACTTACTTTTTAAAGCAGGGCTACGGAGAAGACCCATTAGTGACTCATGCATTATGCTAATTTAGGGTACCAAGTTCTGTTCAGAGCACCCATATCAGGCAGCTCACAACATTGGATAAGTACATCTCTAGCTGTTGGGAGTCCTAATTTTGACTTCTAGATCCATTGTCAATATCACCTGCATATATCAACATTCTAACATATATATTTTGTTGAAACTATGTTTTAAATATTTACAGACAGAAATAAAGTTTATATTAATGACCCAAAATTTTATTGTATCATAAATCAAGGATACAAATTCTAAGTTAACAGAATGTTGAATTTAGTAATTTCATTAACATATGAGAGAAGTGTTTTCCTAGGACAATATTCTCTGTTGTATTTAAGTTCTGTTTTAAAGTTGTATAAATAGTATATATTTTATGTGCCCTTTGTGGACAGGCATTTTGAAACCCATGTACTTATAGTTCACTCATGATATAGTTATCTGTAATTTTGTATAAGTGCATGTGTGTGTGTATGTGTGTATGTAAATATGTATATATGTATATATGTGTATATGTATATATGTATATATATATATATACACATATATATATAATGCATGTATATGTATATATAATGTATATCTATATATACGGCATATAAATATATCATAATTCATTCTCTCTGATTAATAAATTTTATTTTTCATGCTTTGTTATATGTGTTTGGGTGGGTTTGCCCACACATGTATCTGGGCATTGTGTGTGTATGTGCTGTTTCTGGATACAACAAGAGGAATCAGATCTCTTCAAACTGGAGTTACAGGAAGTTCTTACTTGCCATATGGGTGTTGGGATTAGAAGAGAGCTCTTGCAGGAGAAGCAATTGCTCTTAACTGCAGAACCATATCTCCATTCACAGGAGAGATAACATAGAGTCGTTTCTAGTTAAATGTCTTATAAATAGAGTTGTTAGAAATTCACTCATGAATATTTTTAATTAAAAGGTGGATTTATTATGCATATAATGAAGTCGATTATCATCTTATAAAAATTATAAAACCACATTTTGAAATGTCTATTGTCTATCAGAAATTCAGGAAGATTTCAGTTTCTTTATAAAATGTTATTGTTCGAAAATACAATGTTTTCCTTATTTCAATCTTACAAGTTGATATTTTAAATTACAATATTTTAAATATAATAATTTATATACTATATACTGATTACCTTATTAAACATTAAATATGTTTTTAGAGTACAAAATAACTGAGTTTGTTTCACTCATAAAGACAGATTTATTGATTTACAAACACCATTTAGAAGATGTCTACATAATACAGGATAAACTTTTTATTTCAAAATTTGTACCTTCATCTTGTCTGTAAAGATATTTTTTATAAATTAGGTGATTTTTTAAACTTTAATATATAGAACATGATATTTTTTGTAAAATCATTTTAAGTTCACATCAAGGCTTATGCTTTGTCAGGGTTACGTATTTTCTATTTATTTTGTGCTAACATCCATACCTGACATATACATTCATGTTTTTTAATACATAACTATCCTCTTGAATGTCAGTAATTCTAATGCTTGTACGATTGTTATATTCATATGATTATTTTGAATTATTTTAAAGTGTAACTTAAATATTTAATAAAGCAATTGTTTTTTAATGGTTCTATACTCTACAAAATTATCTTCAGCATGTAATAGAATGCATATTTTTACAACACAAAACATCCTTTGTTTCATTATTTCTCCAATAATTCAATTCAAAGTGTTGTTTTTCACATTATTTGTTTCCTTTTAAGGGACTGTGATTAGGCATTGAAGTACTTCAGAAAACTTTTGATTCTACCCATGATTTCACAATCTGTTATATGAAATGTATACTGATTGATTCACAGTCTCAGTAGCTTCTGGCTTTCAGCGTTTTTGTGCATGTATAATTAAATATTTTAAGAGGATATGTTAACCAGTTGCCAAATTCAGAACCCTTACATAATATAGAAGGACGTTTTTCTTTTTCCTTTCTTTTTTCTTTTTTTTTCTTTTTTTGAAATAATAGTTTATTTAGTCATTTTAAACTGGTTATACTTAAGCTGCAGTTACACACTATAGTTTATAAGCCTGTCATTTGCTACATTATAATGATGTCTTTGAACTTACTTATTCATATACTCATACATTTTATAGTTGAATGAACTTTAAATATTATGTGGTATCAATAGCTTACTTAAATCTAACTAATTGAAAAAAGGATCAAGAGAAGAATCTCTGTGCTCAAAAATCTTTTTTTCAGATTCTAAGTTTATCACTGGTGAAGCTATTTTGCTGGTGTTTGTTTTTATGGTGTTATAACAAACATCTACTAATTTAATGAATATGATTGTCTCTGAAATTTTCTCGTGGACAGTAGATTCATTGTTGCTAATTGCCATTTAAGCTTGATTCTGTCCAATCTAGGGTCCCTGCATTATTCTCCCTCTTTATTACCGAAGCTAACAATATCCTTCCAAGAAATCTCAGTGCAACATTGATCACTGAATTTATGCAGAACATTTTATTTCTGCTTGATGTCACTGATATTCTGCAAGATTCCAGTGACCTGTATTAATTCTCCAGAGTAGCCTGTGTTAATGAAGAAATGGCTGTTCATTCAATGCCTCAATTAAACAAACAAACAAACAAAACAAAACAAAACACAAAACCTTGTCTCCTTAAGTACCTATACACAAAATTTTGGTAGTAGTGAAGATTTCTTATCAATGCACTTCCATTACAGCCCTGGAAACTGTCAAGTTAACCCATCTTCCTGCCATATTCGAGAATGTTCTAAATTCTGGACTGCACTCCTTGGTACATCTAAAAATTGCTGCTCCTCATAATTAAACAAAGAAGTACAGTTAAATTTTCAATATGTGTTTATATTCCAGTACTCTCCACCTTATTATACAACTCCCATTTTTATTGCAGTTAGCTATTGCTCTCAGAATTGCTTTTCTGTTTTTTTCTTGTTGTTGTTTCTTCTGCAATACATACTACTTCTCTATATCTCTACATTTTTCTTGTCTTTTTGTATGTTTCCTCAATAAAAGTACCCAAATTCTTAAGAAAAACTGCCATATTTTATTTGTTCCTTCATTCTTAGTATGTTCTGAATTACACCAATTACATACAATAATGATATCTAAAGGGTTGTAGCAAAGTACATTTTAGATGGTAACTACTGTTTACCCTCATCAGTCACTCAAGTCATCCATGATGTAACTCAGTATCTTTTACAATCATCATCACCATGTGCTACACACATGCTTACCCAGTTCAGAGGGATTGAACAGGTATCTCTGATTTTTAGGAACATTTGGAAGTGTATATTGCAACTTGTGGCAGAGGATGACCCTGGTAATATTTAATTAACTGATACTCTATTAAGGTCTCCACAGTACAATCTGCCAATAGCATCGGAAATGACTTCATTTTACTTCATTTTGTTTCTGTTGAAGAGCTGAGACAAAAGGATGGACCATCTAGAGACTGCCATATCCGGGGATCCATCCCATAATCAGCCTCCAAACGCTGACACCATTGCATACACTAGCAAGATTTTGCTGAAAGGACCCAGATATAGCTGTCTCTTGAGAGACTATGCCGGGGCCTAGCAAACACAGAAGTGGATGCTCACAGTTAGCTATTGGATGGATCACAGGGCCCCCAATGAAGGAGCTAGAGAAAGTACCCAAGGAGCTAAAGGGATCTGCAACCCTATAGGCGGAACAATAATATGAACTACCCAGTCCCCCCCCGGAGCTCGTGTCTCTACCTGCATGTGTAGCAGAAGATGGCCTAGTGGGCCATCAGTGGAAAGAGAGGCCCATTGGTCGTGCAAACTTTATCTACCTCAGTACAGGGGAACGCCAGGGCCAAGAAGTGGGAGTGAGTGGGTGAGGAAGAGGTGGGGGAGCAGGTGGAGGACTTTTGGGATAGCATTGGAAATGTAAATGAAATAAATACCTAATTAAAAAAAAAAAGAAATCTTCCAATACTTGAAAAGAACAACTTAGTCTTTCTTTTCTCTCTTCTTTCCAAAAAAAGTTATCCTTATACTTTAGAAACTAATGAGCATGTGAAATATATCAGTGTGGATAATAAAAATAAAGACCTCAGAACTGACAAAACATTTCTTAAAGAGATGTACAATGCTAGAAAATCATGCCAGAGGATGAGGGTGTCATGGAGACATTTTGTGTAACTCTTGAACCCTCCCTTACCATCCAAACTCATTACCCAGGAGAGAACCTGATTATAATACATCAACTCTTGAGTTCACACTATAGCACTCTCCATACACTCAGAAAACTGAACACAAAATTCAAAGTCAAACACAAATTCGATTTAGAGAAGTTGAAGCTTGATTAAAATTTAGAAAATTCAGTAAATATATGTTGCACCTTGGATAAACCACCCCACAATACCCAGGCATTATAGACTTGACTTCCAGTTACAGGTTAGTTGGTAGAGGATGACCTAATAGAAGGCAAAACTACTGAAAGAAATTTATGTCATAGGGAATGCACACATGAAATGATAATGAAACTAAGCTTTTTTCTTTCCTTTTCTTCCAATTTCTGGTTATTTAGAGATGTATAGGGCTCCTCCCTCATAGGTTTTTGTCATGGTGCCCTGGGTTACTCTATCTCTGAAACATTAAAACTAGCCAAGAAAACTTTTGAAACCATTAAAAAAAACCAGTCTTTCTTCCATTTAGGTTATCTCTTTGTCCTAGCCACAGAAAGTATATCAGAGGTAGATCAAAGGTGGCTTTACGTCATTTAGTTGACTAGTGATTAAAATTTTATTTTTATTTATTAATTTTTTTAATTTATATTTTATTCGGTATTTTCCTCGTTTAAATTTTCAATGCTATCCCAAAAGTGCTATCCCACTTCTGTGTTTGCTAGGCCCTGGCATAGTCTCACAAGAGACAGCTATATCTGGGTCCTTTCAGCAAAATCTTGCTAGTGTATGCAATGGTGTCAGCGTTTGGAAGCTGATTATGGGATGGATCCCTGCATATGGCAATCACTAGATGGTAAATCCTTTTGTCACAGCTCCAAATTTTGTCTCTGTAACTCCTTCCAAGGGTGTTTTGTTCCCATTTCTAAGAAGGGGCAAAGTGTCTACACTTTGGTCTTCGTTCTTCTTGAGTTTCATGCATTTAACAAATTGTATCTTATATCTTGGATATCCTAAGTTTCTGGGCTAATATCCACTTATCAGTGAGTACATATTGTGCGAGTTCCTTTGTGATTGTGTTACCTCACTCAGGATGATGCCCTCCAGTTCCATCCATTAGCCTAAGAATTTCATAAATTCATTTTTTAATAGCTGAGTAGTACCCCATTGTGTAAATGTACAACATTTTCTGTATCCATTCCTCTGTTGAGGGGCATCTGGTTTCTTTCCACCTTATGGCTATTGTAAATAAGGCTGCTATGAACATAGTGGAGCATGTGTCCTTCTTACTGGTTGGGACATCTTCTGGATATATGCCCAGGAGAGGTATTGTGGGATCCTCCGGTAGTACTATGTCCAATTTTCTGAGGAACCGCCAGACTGATTTCCAGAGTGGTTGTACAAGCTTGCAACCCCACCAACAATGGAGGAGTGTTCCTCTTTCTCCACATCCTCACCAGCATCTGCTGTCACCTGACTTTTTGATCTTAGCCATTCTGAATGGTGTGAAGTGGAATTTCAGGGCTGTTTTGATTTGCTTTTCCCTGATGATTAAGGATGTTGAACGTTTTTTCAGGAGATTCTCAGCCATTCGGCATTCCTCAGGTGAGAATTCTTTGTTCAGGTTTGAGACCCATTTTTTAATGGGGTTATTTGATTTTCTGGAGTCCACCTTCTTGAGTTCTTTATATATATTGGATATTAATCCCCTATCCGATTTGGGATAGGTAAAGACCCTTTCCCAATCTGTTGCTGGCCTATTTGTCTTATTGACGGTGTCTTTTGCTTTGCAAAAGCTTTGCAATTTTATGAGGTCCCATTTATCGATTCTTGATCTTACAGCACAAACCATTGATGTTTTATTCAGGAATTTTTCCCCTGTACCCGTATCTTCGAAGCTTTTCCCTACTTTCTCCTCTATAAGTTTCAGTGTCTCTGGTTTTATTTGGAGTTCCTTAATCCACTTAGATTTGACCTTAGTACAAGGAGATAGAAATGGTTCAATTCGCATTTTTCTACATGATAACCACCAGTTGTGCCAGCACCATTTGTTGAAAATGTTGTCTTTTTTCCACTGGATGGTTTTAGCTCCCTTGTGCAAGATCAAGTGACCATAGGAGTGTGGGTTCATCTCTGGGTTTTCAATTCTGTTCCATTGGTCTACTTTTCTGTCACAATACCAATACCATGCAGGTTTTATCACAATTGCTCTGTAGTACAGCTTTAGGTCCGGCATGGTGATTCCACCAGAGGTTCTTTTATCCTTGAGAAGAGTTTTTGCTATCCTAGGTTTTTTGTTATTCCAGATGAATCTGCTGATTGTCCTTTCTAATTCGTTGAATAATTGAGTTGGAATTTTGAAGGGTATTGCATTGAATCTGTAGATTGCTTTTGGCAAGATAGCCAATAAAATTTTATTTTATTCCAAGAAATTCATTTTGAATTTGTGTATTTAAGATTGTAAAAATGGGCCAGAGCTATTATATAAAAGGTTCATGATTTTTAGTATTAAACGTTTAATTCAATTTGATTTAATTATGTATTCCCACCCACTTCCAAAAAAATCATATAGAGAGAACTCTGTAAAGTTTCCTGTCTAAATTTTCCCATTGGTTATTGTTTGGCAGCACTAAGGTTATAGTAGTGTAAGGAAGTTATTTACCCTTCTGAAATTCATCAATGTTAGTTAGATTTCTCCTGTTTCATTTGAGGTCATTCATGCATTTAATATGTGTGTACATAAATTATGGTATATACACACACATACATATATACACACTCATACACACATACACACACCCACATACACACACTCATACACACACACACACACACACACACACACACACACACATACACACATACACACATATTCACATATTTAGATTCATATGGCCACTACAAAAGTGAGGACTAAAAACAACTCTTAATTATAAGAATTGCTTGCATATCCTTGCCAACTGTATTAATTTTCAGACAACTTTCTCATTTTTAATTCAGAGCAAAACCGATAGTGTTTCTTTCTTCTTAGACTTGGAATTTAAAGAATGTTATAGAAATGGACTGTTCTAGTATGTGATGCTTAGTTACTGCTTTTTCATCCAGAGTAATTCCTTAGAGACTCATCTCAGCGGCAGAGAACTTTCTTTCATAGTACTGGTATGAGCATGAGAGACTCCTTAACTAAACTTAAGTAAATCAAATGATAATCTCATTTTTACCAGATATGCTTAATAGAAAATGAGCAAAGCAAACTACAGCAAGCTTACTCTGGACATAAATTTTTATTCTTTCCTGAGTATTTATGTATACATCCTTTTAAATGCCCAGAAAATATTTTATACCAACTTTTTATTTATATTTTTGTTGCATTAAAATTGGTATTTGCAAAATGAGAATGTTTAAACTTTGAGGAGGTTTGAATTAATCAATTAATTGATTAATTACCAGTCCAATATTAGTAATTCATTTAGTATCATTTAAACACTTTGCTGACCTTAGATGCTTAAATGTTTTCTATTTGTAAAAGTTTTATAAGGTCTAAAGTATAAGCATTTGAGGTAATTCCTATAGTGAATGGTGGTGTAATTTAACTTTCTATTTATGCTTGTTAATGCTGAAGCAACATTTATTGCCTTTTCTTGGCTGCATTTCTCAAACTTGCAAAGCAGTCAAGTGATCATAAATGGGTTTATACTACTGAATTACTCTCTTCTCAATCTCTGTTGTCCTCATCTTGACTTTAGTTTCACAGAAGCCTTAGGATTAGCAAGAGTGATTCTTGTCACTGTACTATTATTTTCCATGACGATTTCAGTTATTTTATGGCCTATGACTTTACACATGGATTATAGAATAAGCTTATCTAAGCTTATCAGTATTTACACAAAACATTTGAGTTAATTGGTAGGAACCCCATTAGGAGTCTAACTCAGTGAGTGACAGTTACTATGGGGAGACTTCAATAAAAGGCTAAGATGCATTTTTCAATTTATAAAGAACATACCATATTTTTATTACTTTCATGAGCATTTGATCGGTTTTTGCTTTCAATAATGTTCTATACATATTTTAAAGTCATTAAACATTTTTGTTTATTTTGAGATACTAGTAAATATATCTGATCTAAGATTATTAACTTCTTAATTTTAAAATATAATTATTGTTAATGTATTTTGGATTTTATAACCTTTCCAAACCAAATTATTAGTTCTAGAAGTGTTTGTTGGGGAACTGAATTACAGTATTGACTATCATGTTTTTTTTCAAAACAGACATGGGTATTGTTTCTTTGCTAATCTAAGAGCTCTTATGTGTGTATATTTATTTGCTTCTTTATTACTGTTTGCCTGTAGTAGTCTTTTTTTTTTTTAATCTTTTTTTTTTACAGTCCAGACTTTATTACCCTCCAGGTCCACCCTCTGACTTTTCCACATCCTTTACCTAATTCCCACCCCCCCCCCCCATCCCACTAAAACCCCTCTCTCTGCTCCAAGAGGATGTCCCCAACCCATCTTTCCATGAGCCCTCTACTCCGTGGGGCCCCAAGTCTCTCCAGGCTTAGGTGCATCTTTTCTGACTAAGTACAAACTGGCAATATTCTGATGTATGTGTTCAGGGCCTCATATCACCTGGTGTATGCTGCCTGGTTGGTAACTCAGTATCTGAGAGGTCTTAGGCGTGCAGATTAGTTGAGACTCTGGTCTTCTATGGGGTCACCCTCTTACTCAGCTTCTTCCAGCTTTCCCCCAATTCAACCACAGTTGTCACCAGCTTCTGTCCATTTGTTTGGGTGTAAATATCTGCATCTGAGTCTTTCAGCTGATTGTTGAGCCTTTTGAAGGTCAGTTATGATAGGCTCCTGTTTATAAGCACACCATAGCATCAGTAATACTGTCAGGCCTTGGGACCTCCCCCTGAGCTGGATCACAATTTGTGCCTGTGTCTGGTCCTCCTTTTGCTCAGGTTCTTCTCCATTTGTGTTCCTACAGTTCTTTTAGACAGGAACAATTCTAGGTCAGAGTTTTTTGACTGTGGAATGACAAACCCATCTCTCCATATGATACATGGTCTTTTACTGTAGGTGGACTCTAAAAGTTTTCTCTCCTCACTGTAGAGCATTTCATCTAAGGTCCCTCACTCTGAGTCCTGAGCATCTCTCACCTCCCAGGTTTCTGATACATTCTAAAGGGTCCCCCACTTCCTAACTCCCAAAGTTGCCTGTTTTGATATTTTCTGCTGGCCCTCATGGCTTTAGTCCCCTTCCCTCTCTTAATACCTGCTTATGTTCCCTCTTCCCCTCTCTGTTGGCTTTCCCACTCAGGTCCCTCCCTCTATCCTCACCTTCTATGATTGCTTTTTTTTTTTTTTTAGATGACACATAAACGATTTATTGATAGATTTAGACCCATAGATAGATGCAATAGAGATAACAAAATAATCACATAACTAATTGCTTTTTGTATCAATTCCCTTTATTAGCCCACCATCTGCATTTTTCTTCAGATACCCTCTTGTATCTTAGTCTGCATCCTATCAGAAGAAACACATCTATAAAGCAATCTCAAAACATTTTTGGTGAAAATGAAACCTTACAACCCTAACTGACATTGCAAATCTCCACATATTTCATTGTGGACTCTTTCCCTGCTTTTTTTTTTATTTGGTAAATTAATTTGGTAAATTAATTACAAAATTTAATTTTGTAAATTCCTCATTTACATTTCCAGTGCTATCCAAAAAGTGGGATTGAGGAATTGTTACTTGCACCTTCGTCCTTTTTACCTTTTTGAGTTCTGTGGATTGTATCCTGGGCATTCTGTATGTTTTTGGCTAATATCCAATTATTAGTGAGTTCATACCATGCATATCCTTTTGGGTCTGAGTTACCTCATTCAGGATGATACTATCTAGATCCATGCATTTGTCTGCAAAACTCATGATATTCTCATTCTTAATAGTTGAGTATATTTCATTTTATAAATGGATTATATTTTCTGCATCCATTCTTTCTTCTAAGACATGGTACACTGAATCTAGTAGAAGAGAAAGTGCTAAAGTGCCTCATACTCATTGGCAAAGGGGATATTTCCTAAACAGAACTCCAATGGCTCAGGCTCTAAGATCATGAGTTGATAAATGGGACTTCAAGAAACTGCAAAGCTTCTGTAAGGCAAAGGATATAGGGAACAGGGCAAATCAGTAACCTACAGATTGGGAAAAAGTCTTCACTAACCCCAAATCAGTTAGAGGGTTAGTATTCAAAATATATAATTAACTCAAGGAGCTAACTAACAACAAACCAAACAACTCAACCCAATTAAAAAAAAAAAAAAAAAAAAAAAAACAGGATATAGAACTAAACAGAGAATTTACAACAGAAGAATCTTGAATGACTGAGAAGCATTTAAAGAAATGTTCAAAATCTTTAGTCATCAGGGAAATGGAAATCAAAACGACCCTGACTTTCCACCTTAGACAAACCAATATCTCAGGTATCTATATCTCAATATCTATAACACATGTTGGTTATGATGTGGAGAAAGAGGAACACACACTTCCATTGCTGGTGGGATTAAAAACTGGTAAAATCACTCTGGAAATCAATATGGAGGTTCCTCAGATAATTGGAAATAAATCTACCTGAAGTCTCAGCTTTTCCACTCTTGTGCATATGCCAAAAGGTGTACAACCATCCTACAGGAGCACACGTTCCACTATCTTCATAGAACATTTATTTGATATAGCCAGAAGCTGGAAAAAACCCAGATGTTCTAATCTATTAGCTTCAAATTCAGTTTTACAGCTTTGAGTGACTAGATGAATTATGTAATGAGAATTGGCATTTTACTTTATTACTAATATTTGGGAAAGGACTTTTCCTTTATTTTAGAAATGACGTTAGCTAAAAGTTTTCTTCTTTCATCAAATACATTTTATTAAGTGGAAATAGCTCTGCTCCATCTTCAAGTAGCCAAGTACTTTTACTTTGAAGAAGAGCTGGTTTTTCAGATGTCCTGCTATGGAAACTGTTAACATCACATGGTTTGGTTCCTTAGATTATTCACCTGGAAAGTTACATTTGCGTGTCATTTTTAGGGAAGAATTGTATTACTTGAAAGTGAGTATCTTTTTTTATATATACTGATAGAGTCTGTTTGCTATTTTGCGGGGGAAATTTTTTCGTATATGAGAGACATTGGTCTCTAATTACTTTGCTACTTTTTCTGGCCTCTGGATTTTATTGATACTGGAGTCTACACTGAATTTATAGAACTTTCCTCCCTCCCTCCCTCCCTCCCTTCCTCCCTCATTCTCTCTCTCTCTCTCTCTCTCTCTCTCTCTCTCTCTGTGTGTGTGTGTGTGTGTGTGTGTGTGTGTTTGTAAGAATCTATACAGTTATTAGTGGTGACCAAGCCTTTTCTGGGGAAGTTGCACGAGGGTAATGCAGATGGTTCTCCTTATGGCAAAGCATGAGGACTTGGTTTCCCACAAGACCTGTGTGGATTTTTGTACAAAATATCCTGGCCTTTCCAGAGGGAATACTTGGTCTGCTTTTGTCTTGCGTTTCCATTCCCATTGTTTTGGCTTTGCTATTAGCATTTTTCTTTCACTTTGTCTATGATAGATGTTTCCCCAGATTCGGAAAAAGAAAGCTCCGACTGTGATTCATTCTTATTTGTCTCTGAGGATTGTATGAATGGAGCATATCACTAATCTTATGTTTGTTAATCATGATAATGTGGTTGAGTCAACACTGGGGCATTGTCTGGGTACATTAGCTAACTTCCCAATGTTTTCTCCGGATTTGAACTTGGTTCTGACAGCAATTTGCACACATAACAGCTAGATGATTATCAAAAAAGTAAGAAAGACTTGCTGGCTCTTTGATTCCAAGACTTATCAGGGACATTCAGAGGTCAGCCAAGCAAGAGGAGCAATTAACTCAGGTTACTAATTTGCTGAAATGCCTTGGCCTTAGAGGAATTGGGTCTTATTATTAGAATATGGGAAGACACTATTTATCAATAATTAAATTAGAATTTATTTGGCATATAGTCAATCACCTCTCTATACTGTACCCAAAATTGTTATCAACCCAGGTCACTTGGTTATGTACCAATGTGCTGGGTTTGATATTAACTGCTTGATGAGGATGTATTTTCTCTCTTCTGATACAGATCATGGGTTAACAGAAAACCATAAGGTATTGAGAAGAAAGAAGGGAAAACATACAGTAGGCACATTGTTGTTAAAACTAGAAAGTTCTTAAAAGAGATTGTATGTGAGAAAATGAGGAAATAAAGGTAAAACATTTCCAACTGTGAAAAAATAAATGTATAAATAAAGATAACCTGAGCTGACTCAATGCCAGTGTGTGTGAACTGCACTTCTCCAAGTATTCTTTCAAAGATTCCACATGACCTTTTTATGATTTCAAACATAGCTGAAGTTAGAATTAGCCAACTTATTACATATTCTTAAAGACGGAGATTGTTTTAAGATTTCTTAAGTTACAAGTTGAATTTCATTAATGCTTACCTGGCTATTCACATTGATTTTTTCATATTTACTTAGGTCTAGTAGGTTGTTATATTTTTGTCAGTCTAGGTAGAGGTTTAGAAATTTCAATGTCTTCTTATGGACATAGTTTTAATTCTAATTTCCATTCTTATTTTCATATATAATGATCTTATGGTCTTTGTCCTTCATCATTATTTCATTATTTTCCTTTGATTTCATTTGGACTTCATTTTATAAAGTGTTTTTTTAAGGAGTCTTTGTAGTATTTATTTAAAACTGTGCCATATTTGCTTGGTTGGAGATTGTCTTAGTTAAGGTTTTACTGCAGGGAACAGACACCATCAGCAAGACAACTCTTATAAAGGGCAACAATTAATTGGGGCTAGCTTACAGGTTCAGATGTTCAGTCTATTATCATCAAGGCATGGCAGTATCAGGCAGGCATGGGGCTGGAGGAGCTGAGAGTTCCACCGCCTGTTCTGAAAGCACCTAGGAGAAGACTGGCTTCTAGGCATCTAGGACAAGGGTCTTAAAGCCCACGCCCACAGTGACACACCTACTCCAACAAGGCCACACCTACTCTAACAAGGCCACAACTCCTAATACTGCCACTCCCTAGGCCAAGCATATTCAAACGACCACAGAGTTGTAGATCAGTTTATCAGTGTTGCCCACAACTGATGTGATACTGCCTATAACCCCAGCATTCAGATTACAGAGGGGCTATGATGAGCTTAAGTATGTTTTGTTCTACAAGAAAATTGAGGTGAGCCTAAACTTCATTAGATCATGTATGTAAAACAAAAATATCCATCTCCTAGTTCTTTGAGCTGGGAATCTTTGTTTTTCTCTATTCCTATTAACTTTAGATTTGGTCTTTTCATTGTCCTGAATTTTCTTGATGTTTTGGATTAGGAGTTTTTTATGTTTTGAATTTTCTTTGACAGTTGTGCCAATCTCTTCTACTGTATCTTCTACACCTGAGATTTTCTAGTTTATCTCTTGTCTTCTGTGTGTAATACTTACATCTGTAATTCCTGACCTCTTTTCTAGGTTTTCCATTTCTAGGTTTGCTTCCATTTGAGTTTTCTTGATTGTTTCTATTTCTACCCTTAGGTCTTAGATTGCTTTATTCAATTTCTTCACCTGTTTGCCTGTGTTTTCCTGTATTTATTTCAGTGAGTTATTGGGATTCTCCTTAAAGGACTCTATTACCTTCATTGGACAGGATTTTAGGGCAGATCCTTGATTTTCAGGTGTGTTGGTGTATTCAGGGCTTGTATGGTGGGAGAACTGGATTCTGATGATTCTCATGTGTTTTGGCTTCTGTTGCTTATGGTCTTGAGCTCACCATCTGGTTATCCCTGGTGTTTGTTGGTCTGGATGAGGGTATGGAGTCTGCCTCTTTTGTACCTGGTTGCTTCAGGTGCCCTGGTAGGCCTGTGGCCCTGGCTGTAACTGACCACCTGTGGGGCCTTCCGACTGGACGCTCTTCACAGAGGCAGAAAAACTGCTGATCTGTTGCCCTGGCTGCAATAACAAACTACAACTTTGTTAATCTTGTACTTATTTTTTCCCTGATATTTATCTAGAGGTGCTACTAATTGCTTGAAGAAAAAAAATGCTCAAATTCTTGGCTACCCTTGTCATGTTTTGATGTTCAGTTGTATCAGAATGCATTTTATTTATGTAAACTCTTGATTGTTTAGAACATATTGAAGATTATACTTCTAATGGGTAATATAGTTTCTTTTTTATGGCCAATAGTGATTTATTTGTCTCTGATTATTTTGTTTCCTCTAGTATTTATGTTACATGATACTGGTACCTAAACTCATTTTTTAAAAATTCTTTTCTTTGTATTTGTTCATGGAAGAAGGCATTGATCCTAGAACCACTTGCATGCTAGTAAATTGATCTACCATTGATCTATATTGCCAGCCCCCTTGCTCTATTTACATCTATGTCAATATAGAATATTTTTCCCTAATCCTCTAAATTTCAACCAGTCAAAATGACAAAATTTGATTGAGTTCATTTATAACAGAATATATCTAATTTACACTGTTTTTCTGCTCAGAATCTCAGAAATTTTACTGTTGTCTTTAGATGACATACATACAAGGGACCTATCACTAATAATATCTAATATTTTATTATATTCATGTTTCCTATTGTATGTGTTATCACTTTTATTTCTGTTCTTGTTTTGTTTATTTGTTGAGTTTTTGTTCTTTCTTTGCAGTTACACCCTTTTAAAAACACTTATTAGATTTTAAAGATTTTGCATGTATCATTTTTCAGATTGTTTCACATATTAAAATGTACATTTGCTTATAATAACTTATTCTCCACTATGAATAATTGTAGAATTCTCCTTTCCATCTCTCCTCATTTTCCCCAAATTTTAAGATTTTTAAACTAGATAGTACTATGAATTTTATGATAATAATATATGAAACACTTGTAATGAATAATAGTCTCTTTTATGAGTAACATTATCTTTCTATTGTTTTTATTTCAATTTCTCCTAGAATAATATAGTTTAGTCTCTTATTCTTTGCCTGAGAAAGACTTAACAAACATCACAGTTTTGTTGTATATGGATGTTGTTGATTGTTTGTGTTTATCTTTCAAAACAGGGAAAGTTTCTCCCATTCTTTCCTTCTGATTTTGATCATTTCCAAAGAGAAATTCATTACATTCTTCTTTTTGTAAATAATAAACCTTTTTGTAAATAATAATTTATACTAGAATCCTTTAATGATTTTTTCTCCCTTTCTTGGTATAATTAACTATGTTATGACTAGCCGTATACTTTCATAAATTTCTGGCATGGTACATTCTCATTATTTTTAAACCTTCAGCTTTCTGTCTTTTGCCATATTTGTGTAGTGTTCAGTCTTCATTTATGCAATAATGAATAAATAGTCTCCATACTCTCTTAGTCCCCTCTCTATGAGACTGTGATGTTAGGAACATGTGAGTTTTTGATTCATTGTTTAACCTTTAATTCTTGTCTACAGTTTCATGAAGCTTTTCATTGTCTATTTTCATTGATTATTTCATTTTATAATTCTTTTCTTCACAGTGTATTGATCTCTCTGACTTCATCTTTCTGATTATGTACAATATGCCTGTCACTACTCTGTTAAGCCAGTCTACTGGCCATTTGGTAGTTCTGTCACTTTTTCAGTTCTATATACTTATTTTGTTTGACTGCCTTTTTGACTTATTTATTAGTTTGATCATTTCCTGTTCTGCCTTATTTTTAGCAGCTGGAATGCTCTCACAAAACCTTTTTGTTAGGACCTTGAAGAAATGGACTCCTATGGCTTGATTCCCATTCTGAGGACTGCTCTTTTGAAATCTAGGACCTATATATTCTTTTTCTACACCGCAAGACAATGCATAACTACCACTGCCTTGGTCTTCTTCGTTCAAAGTTAACCTTAGTTTATATTGCTCATGCAGCATTTTAGAATTTTATTAGAATGTCATTCACTTACACTGTCCACAGTATTTAGATCGATCATTTGAAGGAATTGTGGGGAATAGGCCTAATTTTCTTATTTGTATAAAAACTCATTTATAATAAAATACAACATATAAAAAAAAGGCAGGGATTTCTTATATTGGCTACAGAGTTGAGTAAGAAAAAAAAAAGTTTCATTTTCTCCATGAAGGACTTTATGAACTAGACTCATAAGGAAAATATCTTTGGGTCATATCAAGTCACATGGACTACTGTAGGCAATAGTACAAGCATATCACAGTATTATCCCAGAGAAACAAGAAGGTAGAATCAGCTCTGATTATTACATAAAACTTTTAATGCTTAACAAATCTTCCTTTTACAGGTAAAATTATTAATTATATTTGATATCTGAGACATGAAAGAATAGTGTTTTAGACGTTTTTATAAGTCTTGATTTTCTTGTGTTTTGCAAATTGTATCTTGTATCTTGGATATTCTAAGTTTTTATAGTTGTTGTTTGTTTTGGGACTTCTAGTGTATTTTTAGAAGCTGTTGGTAGGAGTTCCTCTATGAAGGTAGTGAATCTGTGGGATTTCCTTGATTCAACAGGCCACGTGTGGAGCATTCTTTGTTGAGAATTTCTCTATTCTATTGGTCTTTGGGTAAGTCTATGAGACTTTTCCTTGGTTAATGATTAATATGTGAGGGCTCATCACTGTGGGTAATCTCATCAGTAGTCGGGTAAAAAAGTCGTCTACACATATAAAAGGGAGGCTTTTAGGCTGTATTTTAAAAAAGTAGCTGAGCAAGCCATGGGACAGATGGTGGTGTAAATAAAAATGTCCCCTATAGACTCATATATATGAATATTAGGTCACCGGAAAGTGGCAGTGAGTTTAAATACTAGAATGAATATGAGAATGTGTGGTTTCAAAGGAGGAAGTGGATGTGTCAACAAGGTGGGGCTTTGAGTTTTCAAGAACCCATATAATGTTTGAAATGTTAGTCATGGGTCTTTGATGAAGACTTTGGTCAGCAGTACAATGCTCATAGATAGTACAATATACACTCTGAAAAGTGAATGGTCCCTGTGGGCTTTAATCAATGAGTCTATCGATTGATGGTTGTGTATGCAAGGGGTGAGAAACTCGGTAAGGTCTTTTGGAACTACTCTTGGAAGTTTTTATTGTCTTATTCCCTTCCTGTGTTTATTAAGGAATTTATAGGTTTTTTTAATTGATTTTCAGTTCTTATTAGGCTTTAGTTTATTTTTTAGCGTTTTACTGTTTTGCTAGTTATATCCATTTTCTATGAATTTCATTATATTTTATATTATATTTTACTTTCCAATTATCTTAATAATTCCTCCCCTACGAGAACGAGACTGATTCCAACAAAACTTTTCCTCCAAACTTCCCTTCTCTTCTCCCCTTTGTTACAACTCATTCAAATCAATTCTGTTCCCCATAAAATCTTGGACATGGGGCTACCACTATAGCATGGCCAACCTATCACCTTCAAAGTCCAAACCTTTAATGAAAACTGACTCTCCATCCCTCATCGACTATCCCTGCCTTCTCAAATAAAGATGAGATATAGTGAGAAACTCCCGCTTCATGATGGAAGGCAGACTGGCTTGAGTTTGTACAAACAGACACAGTTTCTCAATGACCTCTGTAACTTGCAAGATTGTCCCACTTTCTTCCTTGAGAGTTCATAAGAATCACCTCCTGCACTTCTTACCTCTTTCTGTGAGAATGTGTGTATGAATGTGTGTGCCTATATTATAGATGTGTCCGTTTACATACCAGCCAACACATAGTGGGGTTTTGCAATCAACTGCTGGTCCTATCCCACAAAAGAAAATATACCTTAATGCAGACTTGCTGTGACTAAGTACCAGATAGAAATTGGAGATGTCTAGAATTCTTCAGAGTTGATTGTAGTGTAGGTGACATTTGGATTTCTGAGCTAAACTTCTGGCTCCATCCTATGAGTTTAAGATGCAGGGATGAGGGATCAAGACGCTGAACTTGAATTGCATTTTTCTTCTTCTTTAACTCATATTTATAAAAGCTCCTGGGGGTGTTGATGCTGTTGGCCAGAACATTGTCCTTTTGGAAGCTTATAGACAAACATATCCTTGAAGAGATAGATTGATCCTATCACTTTGTGTCACATAGAGAATGCTGTGTTGAAATGGGTTTGAAATGTTAGTCATGGGTCTTTGATGATGACTTTGGTCAACAGTACAATGCTCATAGATAGTACAATATACACTCTGAGAAGTGAATGGTCCCTGTGAGCTTTAATCAATGAGTCAATCGATTGATGGTTGTGTATGCAAGGGGTGAGAAACTCGGTAAGGTGTTTTGAAACTAGTCTTGGAAGATTTTATTGTCTTATTCCTTTCTGTGTTGATCCTTTCTGGCTGCCAATAAGTTGACCTATTGTGCTCCTTCATGCCCCTTTCATATTCATGTGAGCATGGACCTGTCTTCCATTTATGATGTTATGTATCTTGTAACAGTGATTGACATGAATGTCAGTCATTAGTGACACTGACCTCTCAGGTCCAGAGGAACCACACCTTAATTCTTTAAGCTTTTTTCTAGAAGTTGCATGCTAAGAATAGACCAAATGTTACCAAGTATTTTTACCTGGAAAATTCAGCCACTGTATCTGTTGTCTTAGAGAATCAAGAACATTTCTGCTTCCTGCACTGGTTCTTTCACAGAATGCATTACTATGTTTATAGTTTTCAATATCATATGAAGTAGCAGAAAAAGAGGGAAAAATGGAAATAAGGAAGGGGGGAATGTGTTTAGAATCATTAAATTAAATACTTAAATAAATCAATGGATTTTTTAGTACATAAATTATGCATCAATAAAGCTGATGAAAAGTCTTGGCCAACTGTGATGCTTTGCATTTAATTTGGTATTTTTCATAACTCCTGTGATGTGGCTCTTAATAGTAGTGGGTTTTATTATAAATGAATCAGACACCAATATAACCATGAAGGGATAACACTCTGTTCACTCTGGAGAAATAAATTAAATAAAATTCACTGGATTTCTTGATGAGGAGTCTTCTTGTCATAGGTGAGTTGGAAGGAAGTTGTGATTGGGGTGGACAGATTGGGGTGTCCCCCAGTATTTTTAGCACACACTAGAAAGTGAGGGTTGTGAAGCTATAGGAAATATTTGCTTCTTGTCACCTATTATTTAGTATGCTTGCTGGTGAAGGTAGTTACCCCTCCCTTCTGTCATGCAGGGAAGTGGGTCTAAGCAGAGACAGAAGAGGAAGATGGTGTTGTTATGTTTGTGTGGGTTATGGAGTAAGATAAACATTACTGGTCTGGTACTTTATTTATCTCCAACTTGACAATCTACAGTCACCTGAGAAGAGAGAGCAATTGAATAATTGTCTCTTTTCTATTGGTCTTTGGGTAAGTCTATGGGACATTTTCTTGGTTAATGATTGATATGGGAGGGCACATCAATGTGGGTAATCTCATCAGTAGTCAGGTAAAAAAGTCGTCTACATGTATGAAAGGGAGGCTTTTAGGCTGTATTTTTAAAAAGTAGCTGAGCAAGCCATGGCAAAGATGGTGGTGTGAATATGAATGTCCCCTATAGACTCATATATATGAATATAAGGTCACCGGGCACTGGCAGTGAGTTCAAATACTAGAATGAATAAGAGAATATGTGGTTTCAGAGGAGGAAGTGGGTGGGTCAACAAGTTGGGGCTTTGAGTTTTCAAGAACCCATATAATGGCAGAATCTCTCTGTCCCTGTCTCTGTCTCTGTCTCTGTCTCTCTGTCTAAGTCTCTGTCTCTGTCTCTGTCTCTCTGTCTGTCTCTGTCTGTCTCTGTCTGTCTCTGTCTGTCTCTCACTGTCTCTCTCTGTCTCTCTCTGTCTCTGTCTCTGTCTCTCTCTCTCTCTATGTCTCTGTCTCTCTGTCTCTGTCTGTCTCTCTCTGTTTCTCTCTGTCTGTCTCTGTCTCTCTGTCTCTGTCTCTGTCTCTCTCTGTCTCTCTCTGTCTCTGTCTGTCTCTGTCTCTGTCTCTTTCTGTCTCTCTCTCTCTCTCTCTCTCTCTCTCTCTCTCTCTCTCTCTCTCTCTCTCTCAGGCTGCCTAAAAATCAATAGTTCTTTATTGCTTCAGTTCTGTGCTCCCTGCCATGATGTTTGACCAAAGTTCTGACACTGTATCCCATCGTCCAAATAAATGCTTTATTTTCTAATAATAGCCTTAATCATGGTGTCACTTCACAGCAATAGAACAGTGACTAAGACAGGGTCAAGCCAATAAACAGTGTTTCCTCTTATCACTTCTAGTTCTTATTTTTGGCTTCCTAGGAGATAGTCTGTAACCTGTAAGCAACTAACCCTTTTATTCCCAAGTTATTTTTGATTGTAGTATTCTTTATGGTGATTAAGAAGCAAACTAGAACAATTACTTGTCAGATAGGTACATGAGTACATCTTACCTTTAAATTAAAATAAATCGCCTATACATTATTGTTTGTGGTTATAGGATAAGTGAGAGTGATACTATTTGACATTTAGCTTCTGAAAGAATCTGTCCTACTTACTGTTTCTATTGTTGTAAGGATACACCAGGTCCATAAAGGAAACTACATAGAAAAGGTTTTATTCAGTTTATATTTCCACATTGCTGTTTATCAACAAAGAATTTGGGACAGAACCTGAAACAACACAGGATCATGGAGCCAGGAGCTCATGCATAGGCTATGCAGTGGTGATGCTTATTGACTTGCTCCTCAAATCTTGCTTTCGTAAAGAGCCCAGGACTACCAGTACAAGGATTTCACCATGCACAATGGACTGGGCAGTCTCCCACCAATTAAGTAAATTCTTGGGAGTTAGATCATATGGAGGCATTTTCTCAACTGAGGCTCCTCCTCTTTAAAGACTTTAGATCTTGTCAAGTTGCTATGAAACCACTGTGGCAGATTGAATGTAGTTGGCCTATGAGGAGGTGTGGACTTGATGGAGTAGATGTGTCCTTGATGGAGGAAGAATATCATTCTGGGTCTTTAAAGCTCTGTACAGTATGGAAGAGACCCTCCTCCTCGATGCATACAAAACAGACCTTTTCTCCTGGCTGCAATTGGATCAAGATGCATAACTCTCAGATCACACTCCACCACCATGCCTGACAAGACACAACCCTGTTTCCTGCCTTGATGATGGTGGATTGAACCTCTGAACATGTAATGAAATGTTAAAAAGCCCTCATGAAATATTGTCCCTTATGAGCGGCCTTGATCATGGAGGCTCTTCAAATGAATGAAACCCTAACTAAGACAATCAGCTAGTACAGAAACTCTCCCAGATATCAAAATTAATCAATAATAGAGAGTATTTTCAAGTCATGCAGCATAAAAACATATTCAAGAGAGAAAAAAGCAATGAATGAGTACATGATAAGACTCCCTCAAAGAGATACTCTTTGAGTGCAGATGTGGCCATGGCAGACCCCAATGAAGCTCAGGGGCTCCTCAGGAGAAGTGACCTACAAAGTGGGCAACCTCATAGCATTTGAAACCCATGACAAACAACATAGGAAAGATGTCAGCACAAATGCATTCAATACACCTTCTATGTTTTCTGAGAAGGAGGACACAGACAAGTAAAAGACTGGAATTACAAGGGGATAGACAGGCTGAAGTAGCACATAGATATGTAGATAGTAATATGTTTGGAGGAGAGCCAGGTGGAACAGACCAATGTGGGAGCTTTTTGATGGTCATCTGGGGCATTCATCACAGACATCCAAAATATCACAGGATACATCAGAGGCAAAGAGTGCTCAGGGAAGGAACACAGAATCTATTCAACACCTAAAATTATCTCACAGCATACTCATTTTATTTTATAAATTACTTATTTGAACTGATCATAAAAAATCATGGTGTTTATGATGCTTTAGTGAGACTCATATATATACTCTTAGATTTGGATTCACTAGTTATTCTGGTAAAATGTATTCTAAGAAACACACACACACACACACACACCTCACATCCTTCTGTAATGACTAGCTGGCTATATGTTAAGAAACCAAAGATGCCAATATAGATATGGAACAAGTTTGACTATGTCCATGAACTTTCTATTCTTCCTGAGTCTCCTGCTTCATTTTGTGAGAATTCCTTCTTTGAATTTATTTATCCCTCAGTGTCCTCTACTCCTTTGTATGTCCATTGTTCTTTTTAAAGGTCACTATCAATTTGATCTTTCTTACCTTCATCATGGTTTCTTTTCTGCATGTGAATAATGTATTTCTTAAAATAGATATCTTTATGGGATTAGAGAGATGACTCAGTGGTATCAAGCACTTTTTTCCTGCAAGAAGACTGGATTTGGTTTCTTGAATTCATATCCAATGGCTCACAATCACCATTAATGGCAGCTCCAGGGGACCCAACAACTCATATCTCTCTGGTCACCTGTACTCACAAGCACATGTCCTACCCTCACACATATAAGAAAAGATAAAAATCTTAAAAAGAGAGACAAGTTTCACTAGACTTCATTATTCAAATGAAACCTGAAATTCTCTGATTGCTGAGTCTGTTTGGATCATTTTTATGGGTTACACTTTATGTTCCAAGGCCAAAATCCTTTTATGTGTCACTCTTTCACCAACTTTGTTTCTTCCTCAGACATCATACCAGAGATTCTACTGATGTTATATCCTTCACCCCTACTTAATAAACATCCTTCTTTTGCTTCGATCCCTGCTCCACCACATCCCATCTCCAATTCCAGTCTTCCGTACAGAGCAGAGATGCTAAGTCCTTTTAATTTTACCATGTGTGATATCAGATGTATGTACTGTTCTTCCACCATAGCCCATCTCTTCCAACAATGTCTTCACTCACAGCATGTCATGTCACACATTTTAAATTTTAGAGCAAAACAAATTTTATTGGCAATCATACTGGGTTTGTCAAAGAGAGATAGCCAACACAGGAAAACAAACATTTTTTTTTCCAATTCTACAAGCTTATGGGCCTGTACTTTTGTGATTTTTTTTTTCACCTTAAGGAGTCTTCCACACCAGATTATAGACATTGATGTGGAGATCACCATGAAACTTGATAAAGTACACAGAAGGATTGGCAAGAATTTGGTAAACAAACTTTCCAAGATTTTTGGAACCATCCTCTCTGGTGTACTGCACCCAGTTACCTATTAAGAAGTCACTGTTATCATGTGATGTCACCTCAGCATGAGGAGTCTCTGGAATGATGTCAAGGTTACCTTCATTGTAGTCATCCAGGAGCTGATAAATGTAGAGGACCGGATCCTTCTTGTAGCTAATGTAAAACCAGTCCTTTATGACTGGCACCTGGGCTAGCACCAACCCATTCCAGTTTTCCTCAGAGCCATGCTTTCTCTCAAATTTGTGTTGCACCCCTCTGCCAACCAGGCTTCTGGCGAAGTGGGCATCCCTTATCTGAGGAAATACTACATTGTGAGGCAAGACCTTAAGATTTAAAATCCTCTCATCACTGTGGAGCTCCTGTCCATAGACGCTGTCAATACCATCATACTTCACCAAATAAAGAGAAGGGTTTGTTGGCAGTTGACCTAGAACTATGGCCTTCCAATGGGTGACAGGTTCATTACCTTCCTTCCAACTGTGAGAAATTCTGCAGCCGACAATATTTCTCAGGGCCTAGGATAAAGGCATCCTCCTCTCTTCTTTTTGAAGGATGTCATGCTCAGCCTCTTCAGAGGTATTGTCTTCTAAATGGCTGTAGAACTGGTGTACTAGGCCACAGCAACACTGGTGCACTGTCTTGTGAATATCATTCTTTGTTCATTCATCATACTTGGCCATTGTCTGGGTTTGAAGATCTTGCCTGTTTAAACCAGAAAGAATGCTGTTGCCTCTGTCATAAATATGAGATCTTAAAGGGCAATGGGTGTGGTGTGGGAGAGAATGCTGGACCAAGGCTCTTCTTTAAGAGAACTTCTGGGTAGGTGAAGAAGGCTATGCTAATCAGGTGTGTGCTTCTAATGTCAATTTTGTCAAAATAAGAAGTTCATAAGCCAGCCATTATGGTGCATGCATTTATTCCCAGCACTCAGGAGGCAGGGTCTGGCATTTTTCTGAATTAGAGGCCAACCAGGTCTACAAAGTTAGATCCAGGGCAGCCAGTGATATACAGAGAATCCATGTCTCAAAAACAACAACAACAACAACAAAACAAACAAACAAAAACAAAAAACAAAATAACAAAAAATGAACAAAGAAAACAAATGAATAAAAAGATAAGTTAATAGGAGATGGGCGTGACCTGAGACTTTAATCCCAGATTTCAAGGGGCAGTGGGAGGCTGACCTTCGTGAGATCAAGGCTAGTCTGGTCTGACAGCCATAGCTACACAAAGAGAAACTCAAAATAAAATTAAACAAACAAATAAACCATCAAACAAGGGATTCAAGGAAATGAACATAGGGAAATTAACAAGTAATTCTCTAGAGCTCAGACTAACATACTCAGATAAAAATTTCTTCAGCCCTGAGATAATTTTCCTCTGCTGAGGAAACTTTCCTTAAATGGGTAGGTCAGTGTGGAAGTTGGTATGTCTGTTGCCCTCAAGGATCAAGTAGAATAGAATTAAAAAATGAGCCAGAGTTGTCACCATACCTCTCTTGTATCTTCGTGTTCTGAGCTAGGTGGCTACATTCACAAATATCTACCTAGGGACAGAGCACACAACTGGCCTTCTGTTTGTGTCTTCAGACCCAGCCTCAGACATATTATTGAAGCCATTGCATCTCCAACTTCAACAAGATCTCATCAAGTCTATGCCATATCAGCCATTTAGAAGTAATATCTTCTAAAATGCACATGGACAAAGGGGAGTTTTGGCACATTAGTGGAATTGTGAAGGAGATATTGTTAGCAAGGTTAATAAACTCAGGAGATCAAATAACCTAAACAATCCACCCTCCTAGATCCCAAACATGGGAGAAATTAGAATGTACAGCTACTCACTGTAGGAAGGAAAACTTATAGCCTTAAGGAGCCATGAGAGTCCAAGATACTCCATAAAGGTACATACCCAAAAAAAAAATGTCCTAGTTTTCAAGATTCTGTCTTCTGAAACAGGCCAGGCACCAAAAGCCTCTGGAACAACTTTATGGGTCAGGAACTGACCTGGCTTTCACACACCACTGTGAAGATATTGAACCCAGCTTCAAGGAATTCTAGTGTCTCCAAGTGGAATAGATCTGCAAACTCTGACCAGTGCTCTGTGACATCACACTATCTCAGCTTACATCATAGAACCCCTACCAGGCTGGTTCCTTCTGGAGTTACACTCAGAAACATTGAGCATCTCGAATTTACATTTTCATATGGCCTCCTAGAAATCCAAAATAAATCCCTACAAAAATGGCCTGATAACCTGATTCACATTCTGCCCAAGTAGATTCACTCTTGTACCGTTTTTATCGTGTATTTGGTTGTTTATGTTTGTTTGTTTGTTTGTTTATTTGGTTTTTTGTTTGTTTGTTTGTTTGTTTTGTTTTTGTTTTTATTTTCCTTCTGTGAAAGTCTTCAGTGTCTGACACACCAACATTCTTTGTGGTTATTTTCCCTGTACCAATCTTCCCCTAGATTATCTTTAAGCTGTTCTTGGAATCAGAAATGTTGCCAGACTCTTGAGGCAACATACTGGATAGCACAGTATTCACTTTATCAAAACCCACAGTTAGAGGAGTACAAATTTTTATTCAAACAAAGCTGGATTTGACAGGATTGAATACCTTGTATTGAAACCAATAGCAATCATGAATTATGGATTCTTTGCATAGTGCAAGGAAATCATAGTCCTTGGGCCTGCTTACAAATTTGAGATAATTTTAAAACAAACCCTATATCTAACAGTCACATTTTAAAGGTCTTTAAAATTTACCAGCATTTCTGGTTACAAGGAATTTTGTAGATTGAATGCAGTAAAACAGGATGAAATAGATAATGTAATTTTACTTTTGAAATATGAGTAGACAGAATACTGGACACAGATAAGTATGGAATTTACTTACAAATTAGAGGGCACTTTAATGGTTCATGCCACATAGATCTTCAGTTCTTTAAAAAAAATCTTTTTCAGTCTTCTCCACTGTCCCCACCACACTGTACATCCTCTTCATATGGGATGACACTAACTACATAGTTAGACTCTTCCAGCTCAGCCATCAAAAAAAGATCATTCCTTACAGATGTGGCCACAGGTCTGTGTGATGGAGACAGTCTTCATCTGAGATACTATCTTCCCCAGTTGATTTTCGTTCCAATAATAATTTAAGAAGGACCACTAAACATCCATATTATCAATATTGATTGTTATACTGTGTGAAATAGACAAGCTATGGAGGAAATATAGACGTCAACCACACGATGAATTTCTTAAAATGAGAGAGAGAGAGAGAGAGAGAGAGAGAGAGAGAGAGAGAGAGACAGAGACAGAGACAGAGACAGAGACAGAGACAGAGAGACAGAGAGACAGAGAGACAGAGAGACAGAGAGACAGAGAGACAGAGAGACAGAGAGACAGAGAGACAGAGAGACAGAGAGACAGAGAGAAGACAGAGGTATTTCTCATCTAAGTTTACTAGTGAAGGGTTTTGTTTTCAGAAAGAATAGATGGGAAATATGTTAGGTGAGACAAGCCAATCTCAAAATGACAATTGTCAAATTATAATTTTAATAAGGCACATTAAATCAAAGGAGATATTTGGAAGAGTAAGGGCAGCAGCAGGGGTGCTGAGCAGATAGAAATTGAGAATAATGGGGAGGATGAAGATGGTTAAAAGGACAGTATAAACCTGTGAAAAGAGTCACAACAAAGGCCAGTGACTTGTACATTTAATACACATTGGTATGAAGTAGCAGATTCTAAATGATGGTTTGATTAAATTGTGAATTTTAGCTTTAAGACACTAGAAAATTTATTTTTTTGTTTCTATTCTCATGTGGATGTTGCGTTTTGGGCTAGATATGGTTGACAGGATATGGCAAGGTGTTTACATCTTTGTATATCATTATTCACCCAAAAAACATGTCACTCAGTGGGCTGCCATTCTTTCATAGGGAAGGAAGTAGCTAGAGATTTTAAGTGTACATGAGGTAGAAAGAAAAATGCCCCACATGACTATAGATTTTCAAATATTCACCTTCATATGTTGTTTGAATGTGTTTCCCGAAATTTAATTTTCTGTAGACTAATCCTCAGGTTTTAATATATTAGGAAAAATTGGACTTGGTCAGGAGGGATAGGACCTACACGTAAAAATCAATGAATTATGCTGTCATAGAAAAGGTTTAATTATGACAGGGAGTTTGGTTCCCTCTTTTGTCTTTCTATCCCATTGAATCCCTTCTGTGATGGCAACATCTCACAAGAATTTCTTCATCTACTGATGGTGTCTTCGTCTTGAATTTCCTGGCTCCTGAAAAGAAGTCATGCTAAATATGCTTTATTATATACTAGAAATCACTGTCATTCTTTTTGTCAATACAACATGTATGATTATGTCTCAGAATCATGATCAACTGAGCCATAGGGGAAAATAATTAGATATATGTGCTGACTAAAGACGAGATGAGTTCAGTGATATCATGTGATCTCTTCATGAAAGAAAGCAGCATAGCAGGTGAGAATAGATGAGAGAGGTACAGCCCAGGAGGGACTCAGCCATCTGCTGTTGGCCTTGGAGATATAAAGGGACACTACATAAGGGATCCCTAGGAAGAGTGCCAGCCACTGCTTTTAGCTAGTGGAACCATTTTTAGAATCACCATTTTCTAGATTTTAAGAGATAACTGGATTACTTTAATTTACTAAGTAAGGCCATTTGATACATCAGTGATCATCAACAAGCTGTACAGGTGAGGAAAGAAGTTTGGGGACTCAGAAGAAGCCTTTTCTTGAAAAACTCTCTGCGTTCAAGAGTGGGAGACATCTGCCCAGCAACACTAGATAAACAATATACATTGGTAATGGTACCCCCATCGTGTCTAGACTAATGGTTTTCAAACCATGGGTTGAGACTCCTCTCAGTGCTCAAACAACCCTGATACAAGTGTCCCATATCATATATCTTGTTTATAAGATATATACATTACAATCAATGACTATAACAAAATTATAGTTTGAATTTGCAATGAGATAACATTACGATTTGGGAGCTGTGTTTTAAAGGGCCACAATATTGGGAAAATTGAGTACCACTAGTCCTGACTCTTCAAAAGCATGTGATTCAGGATCATCTGGAGGAATAATCCCCTTTACTCAATCTGATACTCCTGGAATACATCTCCCAAAATTGTGAAAGTTAAACAGCTGCCTTACCATAGTCTATAAGCAGGGCATGCTGTCATCTTAGGTTTCTTGTAATTTTTTTTTTTTTTTTTTTTTTTTTTTTTTTTTAGAACTTTAGCATTCTCTTGGGGTTTCAGGTTTTTATTTAGGGCTTTAAAGTTTTGTTGGTATGTTTTACATCGTTTAAGGGTTTTTTTGGATTTCAGTGTTTTGATGGGTTTTTAGCTTTTTCTTTTTAAAGGATTTTATTTTTTTTATGGTTTTAGTGGTTTTTGATTATTTTTAGTGTTCTTCAGTTTTTCAGAATTATAGGAATTTTCTTAGTGATTTAGGATTTATTTGAAGTTTTTTTTTTAAAAAGAAATTTCATGGTGTTTTCTTGTTTGTATATGTTTTTTAAAGAATTTTATGGTGTTTTTAAATTTTTGGGATTTTTTTTGGAGCCTTAGGGTTTTTTCTTATAGTTTTACATTTTTTTTTTTTTTAGGATTCTTGAGGTTTTGTAGAATTTTAGGTCTTTTTTAGGTTTTTAGAATGTTTTAGGATTTTTTTAAGAGTTCTTGTTTTGTTTTGTTTTGTTTTTATGTTTTATGTGTTTTTTTTGCTGTTGTTGTATTTTTGTTTGTTGTTTTTTCTTTTTTTTTACGGCTTTAAGTTATTTGAGGGATTTTTGGTTTTTGTTTTAGGGTCTTTGTAGGGTTCTTGGGTTTATTTTGGTGTTATACATTTTTTTTTTTTTTTAATTTAGGATTCTTTTTAGGATTTCAGTTTTTATATTTAGGTTATTAGGATTTTATACGTTTTTTAAAGTGTGTTTTAGGGATTTGGGGAGATTCAGGGTTTTGATGTATTTTAAGTGCTTTTAATATATTTTAGGGTTTTTTTTTGATTTTAGGGTTTTTTGGGGGGTCTTTTTTATCATTCTTGAGTTTTAAAAAAGAATTTTGGATTTTTGCTGATTTTTTTTTTAAAGCTTCATTTTTTTTGTTTTTGTCTTTGTTTTTTTTTTAATTTTATGGTTTTTAAGAATTTTTCAGGTGTTTTAAAAAAGATTTAAATGTTTTTTTTTTTGGTTTAATTCTTTAATTTTTTTTTTAGGATGTCAGGTTTTTTTTTTTTTTTTGATTTTTAAATAATTTTAGGGTTTGGGGAGGTTATGGTCTGATTTTTTTTAATAGTTATTTTTAGGGCTTCTTTTTAGGATTTTATATTTTTTTTCACGGTTGAATTTTTTAGTTTTATTCTGATTTTAGGGATTTTTATGTGTATTTTAAAAATGAGTTTAATTTTTAATTTTTTAGCTTTATAAGGATTTAGGTAGGTTTATTTAGGATATTCATAAAAATCTTTAGGGTTATTTTGGGGTTTTGGGGGTCTTATGTATTTTTGAAGGTTGTTTTTCGATTTCTAGAGTTTTTTTTTTGTTTTTTTTTTTAGAAGTTTAAAGTTGCTTTGTTTGTTTGTTTGTTTGTTTGTTTTATTGTGTTTCACGGTTTATTTTACAGCCTTAGGGTGTTAGGTTTTATATTGTTATTTAAGATTTTTGGGTGTCTGTCTGTGTGTGTGTATTAGGGTTTTTTTTTTTTTTGAATTTTAGGGATTTTTGGGGGGTTAGGTTTTTCTGAATTAAACAATTTTTTTAAGAATCAGTGTTTTTTAGCATTATAGGTATTTAGGTTTCTTTTTTTAAGATTTCAAGATTTGGGGGGGAAATTATGGGTTTTTTGAAAAAATTTTTAAGGAATTTTTTTAGGGTTCTAGAATTATTTTTTAGAAATTTAGGGTTTTTCAGTGTTGTATTTGTGTGTTTTTATTTTGTGTTTCTCTTGTTTTTGTCGTTTGTTTCATTTTAGAGATTAGGGTTTCCTGGTTTATTTTAGGGTTTAATGTACATTGTAATGTTTTATATATATATATATATATATATATATATATGTTTATTTAAAGATTATAGATTATTGTTTTTGAGTATTGGTTTTGCGTTTCTGGTTCCGAAGTTTTTATTTTATTTTATTTATTTATTCATTTATTTATTTTATTATTATTTTTTTTAGAAATGTAGGTTTTTTTTTTTTAGGGATTAGGGTTTACTTGTTTATTTTAGGGTTTTAATTTCATTGTAATGTTTATATATATATATATATATATATAACATAAATATATGTTTATTTGAAAGTTATAGTGTTTTGTTTTTGAGTATTGTTGTGGGTGTTTGGGTCCTAAGTTTTTATTTTATTTTATTTTTAGAAATTTAGGGTATTTTTTTTTTTTTTTAGTGTTTTTAAATCTCCTGCAAGTTTTTTGTTTTTGTTTTTGTTTTGTTTTTTTGTTTGTTTGTTTGTTTTTTTAGGACTTTTTTTTAGGACTTTAAAAAAAATTAGGGTTTTTTAATATTTTTGAATTTTTAAAAAAGACTTTAAGGTTATTTTTAGGGTTTTACGGATTTTTTAGAGTTTCAGGTTTTTTTCTTTTAGAGTTTTAGGGTGTTTTTAGATTTTTGAAAGTTTTAAAAAAATTTAGGGTTTTTTGGCTTCTTATAGGGTATTTCTTTGTTTTTTGTTAAATTCCCCTTGACCCCTTCCTATTCCCCGGGATGTATGCTTTAAAAACAGACACATCAGCCTAATAAATGGAGACTTAATAGGACCCTCTGCTTGGTTTCTAGCTTTTCTTCACCTTCCAATCCCATTTCCTCCTAGGTTTGCAGTACCACTCGCACCCATGTATAACTGAACCCTATGGGACTGGACCCATTGGGCACCCAATGTGAGGGCGAGTTTTGGATCTTATTTCCTTCCAGTGCAGGTTCCAGAGAAGTTTGTCCTGACCCCAAGAATTTAGAAGTAGTGAAGGACCCCTTCCACTGCTCATAGAAGAGAGAAACGTCCTTGGTGAGTTGATTCATCTCCACTCCAGGAACTGAGAAACAAACTATAAAAGGAAGCAGCCTTTATAATTTGCTTAAAGACAGCTCTCATGGAAAGAGGAGTTAGAGTAAAAAAGTAAGATTTGATAATTTTTTTTTTCATAGGCCAGGCATGTCCAGGTTTATTATAGTTGGAGCAGAGATACATTGTAAGAAATGGAGAAGAGTAGGTAGAGGACTAAATGAAATTTTGGCAAAGCAGGGCCCTGATGCGATGCTGTCCCTGAGAATTTATTTACTTATTGGAGTTTATTCCGTGATTTGGTATAAAATGCAGCTGATGATCCAGAGAAACAGCACCTTTTGTCAGCTGCAGAATATTGCCTCTATCCCTTGTCTCAGGAAGCTTTAGAGGGCTCCCTCCCTACTACAAAGCCTCCAAAAGCTGCAGACAGGTCTGAAGTCCCACAGGCTGCTCTTTATCCACATGTCCAGGTAACCACTTTGTCTGAGCAGCCCGCCCTGGGCAATCCGCCACTGATCAATCCAGTCTTTAAGAAATATTTGGCTTAAAGCCCTTTAATTTCAGAGGACTCAGACACTTTAGAGAAAGAGGTAGTTCGCCTGGTAAACCTGAGCTGCTGTCTTGCTTCAGCCCCTCCATGCAGTGCCCCTCCCTATCTGCTGCCTATTAGTGCTTCTGCACCATGGTGTCAGGTTTACAGGTTTCTATTCTCATTGCTGCTAAGGATAAGCTGGTGTCTCAGGTAGCAGAATTACAAGAAGTACTAAAGCTACAGCAGCAGTATGCTTGCCTTTCTATAGAGCTAGCTTCACTCTAAAATTGCTTAAAACAGATTATCCTTGTTCCTGCTCCAGGCGCAGTCTCAGGAGGCATAAAAAAGAAAGCACAGTGAGCCATAAAAACCAAAACATTGGCTTTCCTTGTAATCACTCCTTCCAAGAGAACTGCTATCTGTGACCTGCCCACTTCTATGAGGGAGGAACAGCCCCCAGCCACCCATGCCAAATCTCATTCTGCAGAAATAGGGCCTTTAGAAGTGCCCCATGCCGATTTCTCTGTGGAAACTAACAGGAGGGTGGAGAAGATTATGAGAGTGATAATGAAGTAGAAATCAAGAAGAAGAATTAACTGTCCCTATTCAACAGACAGAGTTTTGTAGGCTAAGTTTTAAAGACTTAAAAGAGCGTAACTCTGCGGTTAGAACTTATGGTCCATCTGCCCCTTATATGCTTTCGCTCCTAGAAGCCCTCCCAGTAGTGATTGGATCAAAGAGATTTAAACTGTGTTAACTCGAGGATAGTTTTTCTCTTGGAGCGTTGATTTCCTCAATAGGTGCCAGACCATTGCAGTAGCTAATCAGAAAATCCCTCCAGTGCCTGGACTGGCTGGACCTTGGAAAAGCCTTCTGTCAAGAAAAATATTTGGCTAAGGCCAGGCAGAAATTGCCCAGTGGGTCTCTTGGCTCAAACTCCTAACACAGCATTGGGAACTTGGCATGATATTCCTATGAAAGGTTCCATTGTTTCCCCTTTAACTAAAATCATTCAAGGAGCCCAAGAAGACTTTAGTGAATGTGTTAGTCATTTGCTTGAGGCTGCAAAAAGGACCTTAGGTCATGAGGATGTGAAAGAACCTAGTGGGGAAACCCCCACTCCACTCCCAATTCAGCTTGCACCCAAGAATCACGAATAGAACACAACGCCTTGATGTAACAACAGGAGGTATTTTAATGGCGGAGCTCCGGGTTGAAACGCATCTCACACAGGAGACAGTGGATTCGACCACTAGGCTTGGAAGCTAGGGTTTTTTATAGAAAAGGAGTGGGGCTGGGGGAGGAATTGGTGCGGTTTCACATGATTGGTCCATTTAAACATCAGCAACCTGAGGTCAGAGGGGTGGGAGATAGGGAGGCGATGGGCCTGCCTGGGCCTGTCCTGGTCTGTTCTGCTATGTTCTCAGCCCCAGGTTTCAAAGCTCACAAACAACTCTTTGGGTTCTTTGACAGATATTACATGAATCACTCGTCTCAAGTTTTATTTCCGTTCATTCCCCTCTTCTTCTGTTTAGACTAATTCTAATCATAGAATTTTAGAGATTGGTGTCCCCTAACTCCTCATTTACCTGAGCTATAGGTTGATATTGTCTCTGAAGAACCATGAGTTTTACTGTATCAATTCAACTCTGGATGAAAGCCATTCCTCTATTTATTATACAGGGGCCGAAAACTAAAGCTAAGCATATCATAAGGATTGGTCCAGCTACAGCGGAAATCAAAGAAGTTATCCAAGATGGTCGTAATTCAAACCACGTCTCAAACCACCCCCTTTGAGCATCCCATTCCCGTTTCCTTCACTCTAATCTTTCTCTCAGTTTCTGCATAGAGTCTCTAACTATTCCTGTATGATCTGCATAGAAGCAGCACTCTTCTTTAAGGGCGGCACACAGTCCTCCTTCTTTTAGGAACAACAAATCAAGGCCTCTCCTGTTCTACAAAACTACCTCAGACAGGGAGGTCAAAGATTTTTCTAAAGCATCAATGGACTTCTCTATTGCCATTAGATCTTCATTGACAGCATCCCCCAAAGACTGAATTCCCTGTCTTCCTTCTATCAAAGCTGACACTTCTGTCCCCACTCCTACTGCCATACCTATTCCCATGAATGCAGCCAGGGTTAAAGTAATTTGTTCTCTTTTTGACCACCGGCCAGCATAGCTTTC
The DNA here is from genome assembly GCF_978045245.1 of Mus caroli. NCBI lineage: Eukaryota > Metazoa > Chordata > Mammalia > Rodentia > Muridae > Mus > Mus caroli. The sequence continues at coordinate 1,013,356 of NW_028227307.1, read as the reverse complement.
TTCTAAACTGGATGCAGGGTGATAATATATGCGGGGTAACTGCTAGATCATGACACAAAAATCATGAGTTGAATTAAAAACCTTAGTTGATACACAGGGAGTAAGTCCTGTATTGCAAGCCCACCATCCAAACGGGGAAGATACAAAATAGTAATTAGCTTCTGTTCTGGACACGGACTGAATTTGTCTGCATAGGTGTTTGTGAGTGGAAGGTGGGGTGCCTATACAGAGACCTGGACTCCCCACAGATACATCAGTCAGGGTCAGTTTTTGTCCTTTTCCCCAAGAGCAGGAAGTATGGCTGCTGGTTCTTGTTGAAATCTCCATTGAAGGCAATTTCTTCATAATAAGGCGGACCCGAGGACAGGCATAGCCAGCAGTCCTCAGTAGCCCTTGGATCAGTTCTATTAAGGGCATAAACGGCTCCTCTCACTAGGTTAAACATCCTCTGTCTTGTTGAAGGAATCTCAGGTGGAATAGTTAGAGGTACCTGAGGAGTGGGAGGTTGGGTGATAGCAGCCATACTAAGGGGGTCTGCAATCAATGGAGTAAGCTGAGTAATAGTATGGGTGAAGGGTGTGGACTTGGTTGGGGGGCCTAAAGGATTGTAGGGGGTCTCTATTTTTAATCTGATAGTGAACAGTAATCCCTCATCATATCTTTCCTTGTAAATCCTAAGACCCCAGGTATACCCTTTTGTCCATCCCAGAGGTCTTTTCCCTGGTTCAGTAAAGGTGACGCGGCGAGGATGGCACCAGTCAGTACACTCATCTAGGTCAAATCCTCCAGGTACATAAGACGCTAGGGAATAGTTGGCTGTTACTCTCATATAGTCCCAGCTTGAGGAGGGTTTTCAGTGGGCTGTACCTGAAGTCTCGCAACCCCAGCTCTTGCAAAAGAAGTCAGCCTTACCTCCACATGTTGGATTAAGGGATTGACTTCGGTGGGGCCCGGGACAGACAAAGAAGGGATGGGTTCGAAGCATACTTCTATTCCTTTGGTTAGAGCAACCACCCCATGGGTCTCTCGAATGTTTTTCTATGTACGGACAGGGTGTTAAAGGTGCCCTCTGAATGTCAGAGTACCCATCCAAGTCCCATCCAGTAGGGTCTCCTATAGTCAACTTACAGATGTCAGGGAAAAGATCAGGCCACCAAGTCCACAGAGGGTGTACCTTGGCGATTGTCCATACAGCCCTACCCCCCTCATTGAGTACCTGCCAAGTGTGTTGAACAGGACTGTGGGGGTTGAAGTCCTTTGTCATCGCTCCTACGAAGCAGGCACAACTTAAAATGGTTAGTAGTCTTCTCCAAAGTCCACTCATCATGGCTGACTCCAGGGGGTGCTCTCTTGACGTGGGATGCATGGACCCAAGTGGGGATTCCTTCCACTTTGACCACGGTAGGCGTTGTCAGTAGCACCAAGTAGGGTCCCTTCCACCTCGGATCTAGGTTTCCCGCTTAGTGTCTCCTCACCAGGACTGCGTCTCCTACTTCAAACTGGTGCGGCACCTGTGTGTCACCAGCAACGTAGGTTTCTTTTAGATGTTCCCAGACCTCTTTTCTTCCTATTTCGAGAGCTTTTAATCAAGCCAAAATACTAGAAGAAGGAGAGAAAGACACATCCGGGCGATTCCTATCCAATACAGTCATAAAAATGGGTGGGGGCGCCCCATACATTAACTTAAATGGAGTTAGGTCAAGGGGTCCAGGTGTATTCTGAACCCTGAGCAAGGCATAAGGGAGAACGGCTGTCCAATCACTTCCGCTGGATAATAAGGCTATTTTAGTCAGAGTCTTCTTTAGCGTTCTGTTCATCTTCTCTACCTGTCCTGAACTCTGGAGTCTGTATGCACAATGTAATTTCCAATTTGTCCCCAGTTGCCTGGACAATCCCTGACTTACCAGGGAGATGAAGGCAGGTCCATTGTCTGACCCCATTACCTTAGGTATCCCAAAGCGGGGAAGGATTTCTTCAAGTATCTTCTTGACCACTACATTAGCCATTTCTTTCTTGGTGGGGAACGCTTCGACTCATCCCGAGAAGGTGTCTATAAAAACTAGGAGATATTTATTTCCATACCTAGTTGGTTTCACCTCAGTGAAGTCAGTTTCCCAGTAGGCTCCAGGCCTGTCTACTCGCAGTTGTTTTCCTTCCAGGAGCCTGCTAGACTCAGCATTGGTAAGTGCACAAGCAAGGCAGTTTTTTTATTATCTCCTCCACAATTCTCTTTAATCCAGGAATGTAATAGGGGGACTTACTAACCAATTTTAGTATTTTTTTAGTTCCTAAATGAGTCAGATGGTGTATGTTAGCTAAGTAATCTCGCCCCTCTTCTTCTGTGAGGGTTCTTTTATTTATTTCCTCAGCAGCGGGCTGTTGGGTTCTCATCACCAGAGTCATTAGCCCTTGGGCTGCTTTTTTAGCTTCTTGGTCTGCCATTTGATTTCCCTTTTCAACGGGCCCAGTTCCCTTCTGGTGTCCTGGGCAATGGATAATTTCCACCCAACGGGGCAAATGAACAGCTTCTAATAAGCTGAGAATTTCTTCTTTATTTTTGATATCTTTGCTGGCAGACGTCAGCAGTCCACGGTGTCAATATATTGCTCTGTGACTATGAGCCGTAGAAAAGCATACTGGCTGTTGGTATAGACATTAAGAGTCCTTCCTTCTGCCACCTTAAGGCTTCAATTAGTGCAATTAGTTCCCCTTTTTGAGCTGATGTACCCTCCGGCAGGCTGCTGGCCCATATGACAGACTTTCCATCCACTACTGCTGCCCCAGCCCTCTGCTTACCTTCTACTACAAAGCTGCTTCAGTCCCTGAACCAAGTCATCGCCCCTGGCCAAGGTTGGTCTGTGAGGTCTGGCCAGATTCCAGTCTCTTCTGCCACTATTTCTTCACACTTATGTGCAGGGGTCTCGTCAGCCTCAGGTAATAAGGAGGCAGTGTTGAGAATGGCTGGGGGGGGGGGAAACTTACTCGCTCTGTTAGCAATAGGCTCTGGTAAAGCGTCATTCGGTCATTGGTCATCCAGCGGTCCGGTGGTTGCCTGACAATGCTCTCAAGAGAGTGTGGGGCCACTATGGTAACATTCTGGCCCATAGTCAGTTTGTCAGCATCTCTTAATAGCACAGCCGTGGCTGCTATCGCTCACAGGCAGGAGGGCCATCCACTGGCCACAGAGTCCAGTTTCTTTGATAAGTAGGCTACCGGGCACTTCCATGGTCCCAAAACCCTGGTAAGGACTCCCCTTGCCACTCCATTTCTTTCATCAATGTATAGGGTGGAAGGTTTGTTTAAATCTGGCAGGGCCAATGCCGGAGCCTGCAGCAGTGCCTTTTTGAGAGTTTCAAAGGCTAGCTGATGTTCCCTGGTCCAGGTGAATTCCCCTTTCTTTTTGGTTAGTGGATACAAGGGAGCTGCCAGTGAGGCAAATCCAGAATCCAGAGTCTGCAAAACCCGGCATTCCCCAGGAACTCTCTTACCTGGCGAGCAGTGGTTGGGGCCGGGATCTGCATAACAGCTTGATTTCTGGTTCTGTGAGCCACCGTTGTCCATCTCTCAGGACATATCCTAGGTAGGTCACTTCTATCTGGCATAACTGAGCCTTTTTAGGAGAGGACCGATAGCCCAGCTTACATAACTCGCCCAGGAGGTTATGGGTACCAATTTCACAGTCCTCGCGTGTTTCTGCAGCTAGGAGCAGGTCATCTACATATTGCAGAAGAGTCACCTGTGGGTTATTGGCTCGAAAAAGAGCAAGATCTCGGTGTAGGGCGTCATCGAACAAAGTGGGCCTGAGGCAGGGGTCCCGAGGGAGCTGAAGGTTGGGGCTGGGGAGCATATGGTGGGGGTTGAGGGGTGTCAGTCCACTCAGGGGGTTCTTCAATCTCTGGATAGATCTTGGGGTGTTTCATCACTGGTGTGCTGTGATCAAAATCTCCCCTGAGCAGTGGTTTTGGTTTCTCTTTCTCACCATTTTCTCAGATGGCTAGAATCTTGGTGCCAGGGTGGAGAGATCGGAGGAATGGGCGAACCCACGGGGGTGTGTAGCGAGCCAAGTCCTCCCATACTGTGATGTATGGTTGCTGCTCTGGATACGATCCTGGCCCCTCCTGAAAAACAATGGCCTTCACAGCCCTTATGGTGGGTAAGTAAAAAGTTCCTTCTGCTGGCCAACCTACTCCAAAAACAGGCCATTCCGAGGAATAGAAAGTCATCCATGGCTTTTTCTTCACTGTTACTGACAGATTTCGTCCTCTAGCCCTAACGTCTGTTCAATGGTCCTTAGTCAAAGATAAAGAAGTAGACACAGTCTGTCCCATAGTGAAGAATAAGAATAAACACAACACAATGACAGAGACAGAAAACACTAAGACATCCAAACACACCCGTCCACATCTGGATTTATACAACCAGCCAAATGCTACCTCTGACGGAGTGGGATTCCTCGTCCACTCCTCTGGCAGGAAGAGCACTCACTCTTCTTCACTCTGCCAGGCAACATCCAGGTCCTCCTGACTGTTCCGTACCCTGGGCACTCCATGGTCTCCCTCGGAATGTCTTCCAGGGGTGCAGCCTGTGGGAAAATAGACCGTCCTCTTCCCACAGCCACTAGGGTCCTTAAGGTCCTCAGTGGCAGCTGCCAGAATACAGAATACCAGAACTGGTAACACAGGTGGGGCTCATACCCACAATCTCAGAACTGAAAATCTAAGACACAAATTCAGCAGTGCCACACTTAGACACTTAGACAACAGACAACATAACAAGACTCACACAAACAAACGTACCTCCAAGGGGTCCTTCGGGGTTCCTGGGTGTCACACAGATCTCTTTGGTACCTCCAAATGAAAGAACCTAGTGGGGAAACCCCCACTCATCTCCCGATTCGGCATGCACCCAAGAATCAAGAATAGAACACAATGCCTTGATGTAACAACACGAGGTATTTTAATGGTGGAGCTCTGGGTCGAAACGCATCTCACACAGGAGAGAGTTGATTTGACCACGAGGCTTGGAAGCTAGGGGTTTTTATAGAAAAGGAGTGGGGCTGGGGGAGGAATTGGCACGGTTTCACATGATTGGTCCATTTAAACATCAGCAGCCTGAGGTCAGAGAGGGGGGGGGGGAGATAGGGTGGTGATGGGCCTGCCTTGGCATGTCCTGGTCTGTTCTGCTATGTTCTCAGCTCCAGGTTTCAAAGCTCAAAGACAACACTTTGGGCTATTTGACATACATTACATGAATCACAGGTCTCAAGTTTTATTTCCTTTCAGATGCAGACAATAATCTTGTAAAACATCTGGCTTTTGAGAATGCTAATTCGGCTTGTAAGGCAGTCCTGCCTGGTAAGATTAAGGACAAAGATCTTAATGAGATGATTCATCTTTGTTGTGTTCCCTTACAAGATGTCCCAGACAGTCAATCTTCCAGTGGGTGCAGCTCTTCAACCTCTTATGGCAATAGGCAAGGCTCTTCAGCAAGCTGGCCTACAAACTAGTTGTTTTAAGTGTGGCCAGCCTGGACAATTTGCATGACAGTGTCCCACTGTGCCCTCCCTTAATGGTGCTCCAGCACAACCTACTGACCATTCTTTTCGGCCTACATGGCCTTATTTTCTTTGTCCACGCTGCAAAAACGGCCAGCATTGGGTAAACACTTGCAGAGCTCAGACAGATGCATCTGGGAATCCCCTGCCTCCTGTTCAGGGAAACGGATATGGGGGACAGACCAAGTCCCAAAAAACATTGCATTTCTCCCAGACACGGGGTACAGCCAGCAGACAAATCAGCCACTGGTCTCTCCAGAGCCATCATGGGCAGAGCAGGACTGAACTTGTGTTCTGCCACCAGTGCAAATTTAACACCTGAGCATGGCGTTTATATCCTCCCTATGGGGTCTATGGCCCTCCTTCACCTGATTCTTCTTCTTCTTATTATTATTATTATTATTATTATTATTAATTAGGGCGTGCTTCTGCCACTTTGAAAGGACTTACTGTCCATCCCTCAGTAGTAGATAATTACTAAACTGGAGAAATTAAAATTTTAGTTAGTGCCTCTCAAGGACCAATTTCTATATCAAAGTGCAATGTTTACCACAAGCCTTGCCTCTACCTTTAGATACTTCCGATCCAGCAATGGGCACACATCGTGGTTCTTCACAGCCAGGGTCATCAGATCTGTATTGGGTACAAGCAATTACCAAAGATTGCCCTACATTCTGCCTTAAGATAAATGGCAAGAGCGTTGAGGGCCTTTTAGACTCAGGTGCAGATTCTCCAATGATTTTACAAAGTGCCTGGCCTGCTACTTGGCCATTAAAGACCTCTTTAACTCATTTACAGGGAATTGGACAATCAAGGAATACTCTCCAGAGTTCAGAGTTATTGACATGGGAAGATGATGAAGGAGATTCTGGTTCTATTCAGCCTTATGTTGTCCCTGGTCTGCCCATTAATTTATGGAGAAGAGACATTCTTTCTCAAATGAGAGTCATTATGTGCAGTACCAATGGAGTCATTACTCAACAAATGCATACTCCATGTTAACTCAATGGACACAGACTGGGTAAAAATAGCCAAGGGATGCCTGCACCAATAAAGGCCACCCACAATAGATCAACCAGGTTTAGGTTATGACTCCTATTTTTCATAAGGAACATTGCTCTCCCTGCGCCTCAGGCAATTAAGATTACATGGAAAGGTGATACCCCTGTCTGACTTGACCATTGGCCCCTTCCTGCTGATAAATTGTCAGCAGTCATAGAATTAGTGCAGGAAATATTGATAGCTGTACACATTGAATCATCCTCTTCGCCTTGGAACACTCCTTTGTTATAAGAATGTGAAATGGTAAATGGAGGATGTTACAAGATTTTAGAGAAGTTAATAAGACTATCGACCCCATGGGGGTCTTAAAACCTAGTATTCCCTATCCAGTGTCAATTTCCAGGGGATATGTAAAATTTGTGATTGATATAAAAGTTTGGTTCTTTTCCATTCCTCCCCATCCTGAAGATTGTAAATGCTTTGCATTTACCCTTCCAGTAGTTAATTGAATAGGGCCTTTGCCTCACTTCCGATGGATGGTCCTTCCTCAAGGCATGGCTGTCACATACTCAGGTCGAGTCAGCTTGACAGGCCTAGAGGCCTAGAAGCCACTAACGCGGCTGAGAGTTTCATGGAAACTCTCCTCCAGGAGTCTAGTGTTCTCTCTAACCCATATATTAATATTCCATTCCCGAGTTAATCTGGTGTATGGATCCATGTGCTCTCTTTTAGTATTATCCTATTATAAGTGCCTTTTAAGACTCTCTCTCTCTCTCTTTTGAGTTTGGAAGGTTGGGTTTTCCTATTTATCTCTGGCTGTCTTGCATCTCTCTGTGGAAACCATGCAGATCCTAAGTAAAAAAAAAAAAAACAAAAAACAAAAAAACCAAAAACCTTAACAACAACAACAACAACAAAAAACAACCTTCAAATGGCTCCCAATTGCTGGGATTAAAGGCAGGGGCCAATAATACCTGGCAAACCAAAACAATAAAACACCAAATATAAAACCCTAATTTTTTTTAGTAAATATCAAAAACAACAACAACAACAACAACAAAAACAACAATACGTAAGAAATACTGTAAATGCTAAAAAACTGAAGTCAAATGAAGGCTAAATTAAATCCCAAACACTAAAATACACTAAAATCATTTAAAGAAAGAAAAAAACAATAAAAATACAAGGAAGCCTGAAAACAAAACAAAGCAAAACAAAAATTCTAAATCACTCTTTAAAAACACTCTAAAACTTTAAAATAATCTAGCAATCTAAAAAGAATACATAAGAAGCCGTAATATCTCTAAAACATTTATTTATTTATATATTTATTTATTTATTTATTCATTCATTCATTCATTCATTCATTTAATAAATTCTGTCATTCTATCTTTCTGTTTTTCTATCTTTCTCTTTTTCTCTTTTTCTTTCTTTCTCTCCATGTCTCTTTCTTTCTCCCTTTCTCTCTCTCTCTCTCTCTCTGTCTCTGTCTCTGTCTCTCTCTCTTACCCCCTCACTGTATCTCTCCCTTTCCCTCTCCCTCTCCCTCTCCCTCCCTCTCTCTCTCTCTCTCTCTCTCTCTCTCTCTCTCTCTCTCTCTCGCTCTTTTGACCTGTCAGTCTATCTCCCTGCCTGCCTTTCTTCTTGCCTTCCTTATTCCCTTCCTTGCTTCCTTCCTTCATTCCTTCCTCTCCCTCCTCTCTCTCCTCTCTCTCTCTCCTCTCTTTCTCTCTCTGTCTCTGTCTCTCTGTCTCTCTTGCTATTTGTCTCTCTGTCTCTCTGTCTCTTTCTGTCTCTCTCTCTCTGTCTCTCTCACTGTCTCTCTCTCTCTCTTTCTCTCTGACTATTTGCCTGCCTGCCTCACTTACCATCTGCCTGTCTGCCTGCCTGCCTTTCTTCCTTCCTTCATTCCTTCATTCCTTCGTTCCTTCGTTCCTTCGTTCCTTCGTTCCTTCGTTCCTTCCTTCCTTCCTTCCTTCCTTCCTTCCTTCCTTCCTACCTTCCTTCCTTCCTTCCTTCCTACCTTCTTTCTTATGTGTTTCTTTGTTTCTTTGTTTCTTTCTTTGTTTCTTTGTTTGTTTGTTTCTTTCTTTCTTTCTTTCTTCTTTCTTTTTCTCTTTGTTTTTTGTTTCTTTCTATCTCTGTCTCTCTGTCTCTCTGTCTCTCTGTCTCTCTGTCTCTCTGTCTCTCTGTCTCTCTCCCTCTCTCTCTGTCTCTCTCTCTCTGTCTCTCTCTCTCTGTCTCTCTCTCTCTTGAGTTTTTGAGATTAAATTTCTCTGTGTATCTCTGGTTGTCTTTCAGCTCCCTGTGGAGACTTGCTGAACTTTAAGTAAAAAAAAAAAATACCTACCTCTGTCTCCCAATTGCTTGGGTTAAAGACATAGTCAATCATTGCCTGGGAAACCCAAAACGTTGAAACCTCAAATATAAAAACCTAAATATTTTTTAGAAAAAATCAAGTAGAAAAACAACAACAACAACAGAACCCTAAGCAATACAGTAATGTGCTAAAAAAATGAAGTAAAAGAAAAACTCAATTAAACCGCAAATCCAAAAATACAATAAAGTGATTAAAATGAAAAAAAAACACTAAAAATACACTAGACGCTTGAACAAAAACAATAACAACCCATTAAGAAATACAGTAAAATGTTCAAAAGAACATGAATTAAAGTAAAGCCTAAATTAAACCCCAAATCCTAAATTACACTACAAAAAACGATAAAACTGTAAAAATACACTACAAGCCTGAAAACAAAACAAATACAAACAAACAAACAAACAAACAAAAATGAAACAACAAAAACTCTAAATCACTCTTGTAAAAACTATACATTTTAAAAATTCTAGATATCTAAAATAAATACACACGTAGCCGAAATGTCCTTGAATATATATATATTTGTTTGTTTGTCTGTCTGTCTATCTGTCTGTCTGTCTGTCTATCTTTCTGTCTATCTATCTGTCTGTCTGTCTGTCTGTCTGTCTGTCTGTCTGTCTGTCTGTCTGTCTATCTATCTATCTATCTATCTATCTATCTATCTATCTATGCAATTCTGCCTTTCTTTTTCTATGTTTCTGTCTGTTTCCTTCTTTCTCAATTTCCTTCTATCTTTAAATCCTCTTTTCTTACTTTTTTTTTTTTTTTAATTTGTGTGTGATTTTGGTGACTGGGCTTCTCTGTGTATACTCTGGCAGTCGTGGAAATCACTCAGAACACCAGGCTGGCCTGGTTCTTAATAAACAATGAAAAAAAAAAAACACAATACATATACTAGAACAGTTAATGCCTAAAATCTCTAAAACACTGTTCTAAAAAACAAATATATGTGTAGGTGTAGGTGTAGGTGTAGGTGTATTTATATTTACATTTATATGATTTTTTAAAGCTTCGAGGTTTTCTTTGTATGCTTTTAATGTTTTTAGGGTCTTTTTAGGTTTTTTACAAAGGATTTATTATTTTTTATTTATTTTTTTATTTGTTTGGTTGGTTTTTTTTTTAATGGTTTCAGATTCTATTTCCGTTTTAGAGTTTTAGGGTTTTTAGGTTCTTTGAGGTTTTTTTTTTTTTTTTTAACAATACTTTTAAGGTTATTTTTTTTTTTTCTTTTAGGGATTTAGGATTCTTTTTAGGTTTTCAAGATTTCATTTAGAATTTTAAGGTTTTGTAGTTTTGTTTTGTTTTTTTTTTAAATAGGAATTTAGGGTTTTTCTAGAGTTTCAGGGTTTTGATGTATTTTTAGGGTTTTTTGTTTTAAATTTGGGATTTTTATGGTTTTAGGAATTCTGGCACAATCTTTTTAGAATTCTTGATTTTTTTCAGAGTTGATTTTTTGTTGTTGTTGTTTTTAGTTTTTTAGGGCTTTTTTAAGTTTTTAATAAAGGATTTGAGGGTGTTTTTGTAATTTAGGGTTCTTTTATGTTTTTTTCTAAGATTTTTTTTTTTTTTTTTTTTTTTTTTTTAGATTTTTGAGCTTTAGTTTTACAGCTTTATAGGTTTCTAGAAGGATCGTTTTTTAACATTATATATTTTTTTTTAGGGTTAAGGGTTTTTCATGTCTTTTAGGGTTCTAGACATGTTTTATTATTATTTTAGGTTGTTTAAAGGTTTTTTTAAAAATTGGAATTTTTGAGGGTTTTTTTTACGTTTTTAAAAAGTTTTTATTAAGGATTTTATTTTTATTTCATTTTATGCTTTTATTTTATTTTCTTAAGGATTCTTTCCTGTAAAAGATGATTTTAGGATTTTTCTCAGTGTTTTGGGCAATTTTTAATGCCATAGGGTTATTTTTTTATGGTTTTATACTTTTTGAGGTCTTTTTAGGGTTCTTGAGTTTTTCTTGAATTTTAGGGCAATTTTTAGTGTTTTAGAATTTTTGGGGTCTTATTAGAATTCTTGCTTTTTTTTTTTTTTTTTTTTTTTTTTAGAATTGTAGTTTTTGTTTTTAAAAGTGTTTATTAAGTATTTTAGGGTCGCTGGGCAGTGATGGCCCTTGCATTTAATCCCAGCACTGGGGAGGCAGAAGCAGGCAAATTTCTGAGTTTGAGGCCAGCCTGGTCTTGAGAGTGAGTTCCAGGAATGCTAGAGCTACAAAAAGAAACAGTCTCAAAAAACCAAAAAAAAAAAAAATAAAATAAATAAAATTTAGGGTTTTTTGGTTTTTTTTGGTTTTTTGTTTTGTTTTGCTTTGTTTTATTTCAATTTTTTTTTTTTTTTTGTTTTTGTTTTTAGTTTTTTAGGGATCATTTAGTGTTTTTTTAAAGAACCTAAGGTTTTTCTGGTTTTTTTTTTTTTTTGATGTTTCTTGATTTCTTCTACATTTTTAAGGTATTTTAGGGTTCTTTAGTGTCTTTAAAGGATTTTAGGAATGTTTTAGGTTTTATTATTATTATTTTTTAAAGTATTTATTTTTTTGTTGTTGTTGTTTTTTGCTGATGTTTTTTGTTTTTTTAGGGTTTTAGGTTTTCTGGTTATTTGTAGGGTTTTTTTGGTGTATTGGAATTTTGGGATATTTTATTGGGGTTTTAGTTTCTTTTAGTTTTATTTTTTATAATTTTATAGTTTTTTTTAAGGGTTTTTGTTGATTTTTTAAAAACATCAAGGTGTTCTTTTTTAGGTTTTTATTGTCTTTTCAGGTTTTTTAAAGGTCTTTATTATTTATTTTTTTTTTTTTTAAGTCTTGAGGGATTTTTTTTAATGGTTTCAGGACCTCTTTTAAGGCTTTATGGTTTTTTTGGTCTTTTTTTTTAGGATTTTTGAGTATTTTGAAAGAATTTTGACGGTTTTTTAAGGGGCTTATTGTTCTTTTTAGGGTTTCATGTTCTTATTTAGGGTTTTAAGATTTTTTTTTCAAATATTTAGGGTTCTTATTGAGGGGAGTTCAGGGTTTGGGTATAGCCAAGGATACACAGAGAAACCCAGTCTCAAAAAAAAAAAAAAAAATATATATATATATATATATATATATATGTGAATAAAGTAAAGAAGAAAGAATGAAAAGAAATTTAGGGACATTTTTTTGGCTTTTGGTGTATTTTCTTTAGAATTTTAGGTTTTTTGTTTTGTTTTGTTTTGTTTTTTTAAGGAATTGTAGGGATTTTAGAAGAGTTTTTGTTGTTTTGCTTGAATATATATATATATTTTTTAAATTTTAGGGTTTTAATATTGGTGTATCATTGTTTTATGGTTGCCAGGAAATGGTGGCAGAGTGACTTCCAGGACAGACAGGGATAAACAGAGAAACCCAGTCTCATAAATGAAAAAACGAAAAAAAAAAAAAGAAGAAGAAGAAGAAGAAAGAAAGAAAAGAGTTTTAGAGTACTTTTTTTAAGATGAGTGTTTTAGAGTTAGTTTTATTTTCTGTTTGTTTTTTGTTTTTTGTTTTGTTTTTACAGTTTTCATGTATATTTAGTGTTTTTTCTGTTTTTTTTGTTTTTTTGTTTTTTTGTTTTTTCTTTTAATGGATTTTAAGGTGTTTTGGGTTAGGGATTTTTCTTTAGGCTTTAGGGGTTCCTTTTTATGGTTTTACAAAATTTTTTAGGTTTTTTTTTTTGTCTTGTTTTTGTTTTTGTTTTTATGTTTTTGTCTTTGATAAGATTATTTGAAAAATTTAGAGTTTTATTTTGCAGTTTATGAGTTTTAATCTTGCCAGATAGTGGCGGCAAATGCCTTTAATCCCACACTTGAGAGGCAGAGGTAGTGGATTTCTGAATTTGAGGTCAGGCTGGTATACAAAGTGAGTTCCAGGACAGCCACAATGAAACACTGTCTCAAAAAAAAAAAAAAAAAAAAAAAAAAAGAAGAAAAAATAGTTGTATGATTATTTTTGGGTTCATGTTTTTTTAGAATTTCAGGGTTTTTTAAAAGGTTTTGTAGGGTTTTTAGAAGAATGTTTTTGAGGTACTTCGGTATTCAGGGTTTTAGTACATTTTTAGAGTTTATTCTATATTTTTAAAAGGATGTTAGGGTCTTTCTTTTAGTGATTTTTGGTTCTTAATAGGTTTAAGTGATTTTTTTTTAGCATTTTACTGTTTTATTTAGGGTTTGTCTCTGTGTTCTTGAGTTTTGTTTTATTTTTTGAATTTTAGATTTGTATCTTTTGAGTTTAAGAGCTTTAGTGTTGCCAGCCAGTTTTTTTTTTTTTGTTTGTTTGTTTTTTGTTTTGTTTTGTTTTGTTTTTGGTTTTAGTGTTTTGGGGTTTTATTTAGGCTTTATTTATTTAGGCTTTATTTATTTATTTATTTATTTACTTATTTATTTATTTACTTATCTATTTATTATTTTTGCATTTTACTGTTCTTCTTAGGGGTTTTTGTTGTTGTTGTGGTGGTGGTGCTTATTCTTCTTCTTCTATTTATAATTTTAGGGTTTTAAATTTGGAATTTAAAAGTTTTAGATTTGCCAGTCAGTGGTGGCCCATGACTTAAATCCCAATACTTGGGAGGCAGAGGCGGGTGGATTTCCGAGTTTGAGGCCACCCTCATCTACAGAGGCAGTTCCAGGACAAGTAGGGATGCAAAGAGAAACCCAGTCACGAAAAAAAAAGAAAGTAATAAATAAAGAAATAAAGAAATAAGAAAGAAAGAAAGAAAGAAAGAAAGAAAGAAAGAAAGAAAGAAAGAAAGAAAGAACGAAAGAAAGAAAGGAAGGAAGGAAGGAAGGAAGGAAGGAAGGAAGGAAGGAAGGAAGGAAGGAAGGAAGAAAAAAGAAAGAAAGAAAGAAAGAAAGAAAGAAAGAAAGAAAGAAAGAAAGAAAGAAAGAAAGAAAGAGAGAAAGAAAGAAAGAAAAAAACAAAGAAAGGAAAGACAGAAAGAAAAGTACTTTATGGATATTTTTGGCTTATTGTGTGGTTCTTTTTTTTTTAATATTACAGTTTTTTAAGGTGATTATAGGGTTTTAGAAGAGTATTTTAGAATATTGTTTGGTTTTAAGAGTTATAGTGTATGTTTAGAGGTTTTTCTATAATTTTTAAAGGACTTTAGGGTGTTTTAGTGATATCTGGTTCTTACAAGGTTTAAGGGACTTATTTTTTAGCACATTACTGTTTTATTTAGTTTTTGTGTGTGTGTGTTCTTGAGATTTTCTTTTTAATTTGAGGGTTGTATATTGTGAGTTTAAGAGTTTTAGTGTTGCCAGCCCCTTTATTTAGAATTTTTAAAATTTAGGGATTTTATTTAAGGTTTGAAGGATTTCTAAAAGAGTGTTTTAGAGTTTTTTTGGTTGTCAGGCTTTTAGAATATTTTTAGTGGTTTTCCTCGTTTTTAAAGGATTTTAATGTATTTTAGTGTTTGGGGGTTTAATTTAGGCTTTATTTAATTTATTTATTGTTTAGCATTTTACTCTATTTCTTAGGGGTATTTTGTTGTCCTCGATTTTTTTTTTTTTTTTTTTTTTTTTTTTTTTTTTTTTTTTTAGGGTTTTATATTTGCGGATTGTTTTACAGTTGCCAGACAGTGGTGGCACATGCTTTAAATCCCACCAATTAGGAGGCAGATGTAGGTGGACTTTTGAGTTCGAGGCCAGCATAGTATACAAAGGGAGCTCCCGGACAGCCAGAGGTACATAGCAAAACACAGTCTCCCAAAACTCAAAAACAGAAAGCTCAAAAAAAAATTTTTTTTAGACTCTTTTTGGGGTTCTTGTGTATTTTTTTTTCTTTTTTTCTTTTTTAGAATGTTAGTGTTTTTCTTAAGGTTATTTGGAAGATTGTTTTAGAGTTTTGATGTTTTTTGTTTTTGTTTTTGTTTTGTTTCATGTCTTTCAGGATTCTAGTGTATTTTTTTGTTTGTTTTTCTTTTTTCTTTTTTTAATATTTTAGAGTGTTTTAGTTTTTTTTGTTTTTTGTTTTTTGTTTTTAAGGCTCTACAGGTTTTTTTCTTTTAGGGGTTTTTTTTTGCCTTTTTTTTTTTGTTAGTTTTGTTTTGATTTTTGTCTTTTTTTATTTTTAATGTTTTTGAGTATTATTATTTTTTTAATATAAGGTTATATTTTTGGATTTTAAGACTTATGTTTTGGCTCAAAGTGGTGGCCCTTGCCTAGATTCTCATCAACTGGGAGGCAGAAGTAGTGGAATTCTTAGTACATGGCAGCCTGGTTCAAAGAGGGAGCTCCAGGACATCCAGAGATACACAGAGAAAACCAGTCTCCAAAAACTTAAAAAATAAAAATAAAAAAATATAAATATAAAAATAAATATAAAAAATAAAAATAAAGAAAGGAAGGAAGGCAGGAAGGAAAGAAGGAAAAAATAAAAAAAGAAAGAAACAAACAAACAAACAAACAAACAAACAAATAAACAAACTATTATGGACATTTTGGCTTAGTGTGTATTTTTTTTCTGTTTATATTTCTAAGTGTTTTTTTTTTTTTTAGGGTTTGTACAATTTTTAAAAGAGTGTTTTAAGAGTTTTTTTTTTTTTTTTTGGTTTTCAGGCTTTTAGGGTATTTTTAGTGTTTTTCTTGTTTTTTTAATGAATTTCGTATATTGTATGGTTTTGGGATTTAATTTAGCCTGTCTTTCTCTCTCTCTTTTTTTTTTCTTTCTTTCTTTTTTCTTTTTTATTAAGCATTTTACAGTATTTTTCAGGGTTTGTTGTTGTTGTTCTCCTTGATTATTTTTTTAAAAATTTAGGGATTTATATTTGGGTTTTAATTTTTCTAGGGTTGCCAGGCAGTGGTAGCCCATGCCTATAATACCAACAATTAGGAGGCAGGATTTTTTGAGTTAGAAGACAGCATGGTCTACACAGAAAGCTCCAGAATTGATAGGGATATACACACACACACACACACAAAAAACAGTCACGACAAAGGAAAAAAAAAAGGAAAAAAAAGAAAGGAAGGAAGGAAGGAAGGAAGGAAGGAAGGAAGGAAGGAAGGAAGGAAGGAAGGAAGGGAGCAAATTATTACTTTATGCCTATTTTTGGGCTTTCTGTGTGTTTTGTTTTGGTTTTTGTTTTTGTCTTATTTATTAAGCAATTTAAGGTTTTTTAAGGTTTTTCGGGATTTTTTAAAGATTTTTTTAGAGGACTTTTTTGGTTTTTAGGGTTTTAGTTTTAGTTCTTTATTTTTTTTTTTTTAAACGTTTTAGAAGGTTTTTTTGGAGAGGGACTTTAGGGATTTTCTCTAGGGTTTTAGTATTTTTTTTAGTGTTGTGTGTGTGTGTGTGTGTGTGTGTGTGTGTGTGTGTACGTGTGTGTATGTGTGTTGGAGTTTGTTGAGGTTGAATGCAGCTAGGTCTACAGAGTGAATTCCAGGACAGCCAGAAGTAC
This sequence comes from Mus caroli, assembly GCF_978045245.1. Lineage (NCBI taxonomy): Eukaryota > Metazoa > Chordata > Mammalia > Rodentia > Muridae > Mus > Mus caroli. Next base: position 997,029 of record NW_028227307.1, on the reverse strand, counting down.
ACAGAGAAACCCATTCACCAAAAATTAAAAAAAAAAAAAATTAAAGAAAAAAAAGAAAGATATTAATAAAGAAGGAAAGAAGAAAGAAAGAAAGAAAGAAAGAAAAAGAGAGACAGAAGGAAAGAAAGAAAGAAAGAAAGAAAGAAAGAAAGAAAGAAAGAAAGAAAGAAAGAAAGAAAGAGAAAGACATAGTGAAATTTTAGGCTCCTTAGTATTTTTGTAGTAATTTAAGGTCTTTTTAAGGGTTTTAGAAGACTATTGGTGAGTTTTATTTGTTTTTCCTTTTTTTTTTTCTTGGTATCTTAGGTTTATGGATTTATTGATTGTTTTTTTGGTTTCAGGATTTTCGTTTATTGTTTTTAATGTCTTTTTTTTTTTTCAGGCGTAAAGTGTTTTAGCTTTGCCAGTCAGTGGTGGGTCATGCCTTTATTCCAAGCCCTTGGGAGGCAGAGGCAGGTAGATTTGTAAGTTCTAGGCCAGCCTGGTCTAAAGAGTGAGTTCCAGTATAGCCAGGGCAATACAGAGAAACAGTTTCCAAAAACAAAATAAATTAAACCAAAAAAATAGCTTAAGGGTCATTTTAGGGTTGAGATATATATATAGTTTTTTTTTTTTTTTTTTAAGGGTTTTGTAGGTTTTTAGAAGTTTTAGATTTATTTGGTTTTCAGACTTCTAGTGTAGGTTAAGTGTTTTGTTGTTGTTGCTGTTGTTGTTTTTTTCTTGTTTTTTAAGGATTATAGTGAGTTTTAGGGTTTTGGTGATTTATTTATGCTTAATTTTATTTTATTTTTTTAACATTTTGCTTTATTTCTCAGGTTTTTGTTGTGTTGTTTCTTGTTTGTTTGTTTGTTTTTAATTTTGAGGTTTTATATTTGGTATTTAATTGTTTTACGTTTGCTAAGAAATTGTGGACCATGCCTTAGGGTCGCCAGGCAGTGATGGCCCTTGCATTTAATCCCAGCACATGGGAGGCAGAAGCAGGCAGATTTCTGAGTTTGAGGCCAGCCTGATATAAAGAGGGAGCTACAGGAAAGGTAGGGATACAGAGAGAAACCCATTCTAGAAAAACTCAAAAAATAAATAAAATAAAATGAAATGAAATAAAATGAGAAAAGAAAGAAAGAAAGAAAGAAAGAAAGAAAGAAAGAAAGAAAGGAAGGAAGGAAGGAAGGAAGAAGAAAGAAAGAAAGAAAGAAAGAAAGAAAGAAAGAAAGAAAGAAAGAAAGAAAGAAAGAAAGAAAGAAATGAAAAAAAGAAAAGAAAAAATTACTTAAAGGACATTTTGTCCTTTCTGGTTTTTTTTTTTTTTTTTTTTTTTTTTCTTATTTTTTAGAATTTCAGGGTTTTTTTTTTTTGTATTTTTGTTTTCTGTTTTATTTTTTTTTATTGGGTTTTTATTGTTTTGTTTTTTTGTTTTGTTTTGTTTTTTGTTTGTTTGTTTGTTAGGATTTAGAGTTTTCATTTAGTGTTTTCCTTTTTTTTTTAATTTTGAAAAAAAATATAAAGATTTTTTTTCGTTTGTTTGTTTTGTTTTTTTTTTTAGTTTTTCGAGACAGGGTTTCTCTGTGTAGCCCTTGCTGTCCTGGAACTCACTTTGTAGACCAGGCTGGCCTCGAACTCAGAAATCCGCCTGCCTCTGCCTCCCAAGTGCTGGGATTAAAGGCGTGCGCCATCATGCCCCGCTAAAAAATATCAAGTTTTTATATTGGGGGATACACAGAGAAATCTAGTCCTGAAAAGCTCAAAAAATAGATAGATAGATAGATAGATAGATAGATAGATAGATAGATAGATAGATAGATAGACAGACAGACAGACAGACAGATAGATAGATAGATAGATAGATAGATAAACAAATAGAAGAAAGAAAGAAAGAAATTAAGAAAGAAAGAAAGAAAGAAAGAAAGAAAGAAATTAAGAAAGAAAGAAAGAAAGAAGGAAGAAAGAAAGAAAAGAGAAAAATAATTAATGGACATTTACACCTTTTTTGTTATTTGTTTTTTTTTTTTTTTTTTTTAGAATTTTAGTGTTTTTTGTAAAGGGTTTTGTAGATTTTTTTTAAGAGTATCTTAGAGAGTTTTTTTTTTTTTTTCGTATTTTAGTGAATTTTTAATGTTTTTTATGATTTATTTGTAAGTTTTTTAGGGTGTTTTAGGGTTTTGGGATTTTTTTCAATTTTTGTTAGTGTTCTATCTTTTACTTTTAGGAATTTTTGTTTTGATTTTATAGTTTTTGATTTTTTTTTAATTTTAAGCTTTTATTGTTGGATTTAAGTGTTTTAGGGTTGCCAGGCAGTGGTGGCCCATGCCTTAAATCACAGAACTTGAGAGGAAGAAGTACTGGATTTCTTAGTTCAAGGCCAGCATGGTTTACTGGGGCAGTTCTAGTATACCTAGGGACCACAGAGAAACCTAGTCTCCAAAATCTCAAAAAAAAAAAAAAAAAGAAAAAAACAAAGTAGGAAAGAAAGAAAGAAAGGAAGGAAGGAAGGAAGGAAGGAAGGAAGGAAGGAAGGAAGGAAGGAAGAACAAAAGGAAGGAAGGAAGGAAGGAAGGAAGGAAGGAAGGAAGGAAGGAAGGAAAGAAGGAAGCAAATTACTTTATGCATATTTTGGGATTCCTGTGTAATTTTTTTTTAAAGAAATTTAGGGTTTTTTAAAGCATTTTCAGGATTTTTTGAAGATTGTTTTATACATTATTTTGGTTTTCTGTGTTTTAGTGTATGTTTAGTGCTTTTAAAAAAGATTTTAGAGTGTTTTTGTATGTTTGTCAGTTTTTGGCTTTAGGGTTTTCTTTAGGGTTTTAGTATTTTTTTGAGTTTTTGTGTGTATATGTGTTGTAGTGTATTAAGGTCGAAGGCAGCATGGTCTACAGGGTGAGTTCGAGGACAGCCAGAAGTACACAGAGAAACTCAGTCTCCAAAAACTTGAAAAAAAAGAAGAAAAAAAAAAAGAAAGAAAAATAAAAAAACAAAGGAAAGAAGTAAGAAAGAAAGAGAGAAAGAAAGACAGAAGAAAAAGACAGAAAGAAAGAAAGAAAGAAAGAGAGAGAGAAAGAAAGAAAGAAAACAGATTTAGTGAAATGTATGTCTCTGTGTATTTTTGTAGAAATTTAGGGTCTTTTAAAAGGTTAATAGGGTATTTGGAAGACTATTGTAGAATTTTATTGGTTTTTTTTATTGTTGCTTTTTTTTTGTCTCCTAGGATGTCGGGTATTTTGTTTGTTTTTTTTTTTTTTTTGGCTGAAGGGTTTTCGTTTAGAGTTTCCCTTCATTTGTTTATTAATTATTATTATTATTATTATTATTATTATTATTAATTGTATTTTTGAAAAAAAATTAACTTTTTATTTTGGAGGTAAAGTGTTTTAGCTTTGCCAGTCAAGGGTGGTTCATGCCTTAATTCCCAGCCCTTGGGAGCAGAGGCAGGTGGATTTGTAAGTTCTAGGCAAGCCTGGTCTACAGAGTGAGTTCCCGTAAAGCTAGGGCTATACAGAGAAACACAGTTTCCAAAAAATAAAAAATAAATCAAACCAAAAAGTAGCTTAAGGGATATTTTGGGGTTGATATATATCTATATAATTTTATATTTTTTTTATTTTAAAGGTTTGTAGGGTTTTTAGAAGAAGTTTTAGATTTATTTGGTTTTCAGACTTCTAGTGTAGGTTGTTTTGTTGTTGTTTTTTTGTTTTTTGTTTTTTTGTTTTTTTTCTTGGTTTTTAAGAATTATAGTGAGTTTTAGAGTTTTGGTGTTTAATTTAGACTTAATTTTATTTTTTATTTTTTATTTTTTTGCATTTTACTTTATTTCTTAGGTTTTTGTTTTGTTGGTTTTTTGTTTGTTTGTTTGTTTGTTTTAATTTTAAGGATTTATATTTGGTATTTAATTATTTTACCGTTGCTAAAAAATTGTGGACCGTGCCTTCAATCTCAGCACTTGGGAGGCAGAGGTAGTAGATTTGTGAGTTTGAGGCCAGCCTGATCCAATGAGGGAGCTCCAGGACAGGTAGGGATACACAGTAAAACTAAGTCATGAAAAATTCAAAAAACAAATGAAATAAAATAAAATGAGAAAAGAAGGAAAGAAAGAAAAAAGAAAGAAAGAAAGAAAGAAAGAAAGAAAGAAAGAAACATAGATAGATAGATATGTAGATAGATGATAGATAGATAGATAGATAGATAGATAGATAGATAGATAGATGATAGATAGATAGATAGATAGATAGATAGATAGATAGATAGATAGATAGATAGAAGGAAAAGGAAGGAAAGAAGGAAGGAAAGAAATAAGGTAGGAAGAAAGGAAGGAAGTAATAAATTAAGAAAGAAAGAAAGAAAGAAAGAAAGAAAGAAAGAAAGAAAGATAGATATGCAGATAGATAGATTGATAGATAGATGAGAGATAGATAGATAGATAGATAGATAGATAGATAGATAGATAGATAGATAGATAGATAGAAGGAAAAGGAAGGAAAGAAGGAAGGAAAGAAATAAGGTAGGAAGAAAGGAAGGAAGTAATGAATTAAGAAAGAAAGAAAGAAAGAAAGAAAGAAAGAAAGAAAGAAAGAAAGAAAGACAGACAGACAGACAGACAGACAGACAGACAGACAGACAGATAGATAGATAGATAAAAAGAGGGAAGGAAATGGAAGGAAAAATGGAATGAAGGAAAGAAGGAAGGTAGAAAGAAAGAAAGAAAGAAAGAAAGAAAGAAAGAAAGAAAGAAAGGAAAGAAGGAAGAAAGGAAGACAGAGAAAGAAAATTTAAAGGAAGGAATATAGGAAGGAATATAGGAAGGAAGGAAGGAAGGAAGGAAGGAGGTAAGGAATGAGGGAAGAAAAGAAAGAAAGAAAGGAAGAAAGGAAGCAAGCAAGCAAGAAAGAAAGAAAGAAAGAAACAAACAAACAAAGGAGAGAGTTTTAAGTTCATTTGGATTCCTGTATTTTTAGAAGAGTGCTTTTGAGAGTTTTTTTTTTTTTTCAGTTGTCTAGTGTATTTTTTTTTCTAGTAAATTAACCAATTTTACTGTGTTTCAAATTTTTAGGGTTTTATTTACTCTTCAGAAATTTATTTTTAATTAATTTTTTTTGTATTTTAATGCACATTGTGATATTGTGTGTGTGTTTGTATGTGTGTGTTCTTGAATAATTATTTAAAGTTTGTGAGGTTTAATTTTGGTGTTTATTGGTTTTAGTGTTGCCAGGAAATGAGGGCCATTGCCTATAAAACCTAGACATAGGGATGAACAAGTAAGGGATTTTTAAGATGGAGGCTAATTTGGTCTATGGAGTGACACACATAATGGCCAGAGAAAGACAGCGAAAGCCATTCTCCAAAATTCAAAAAAGAAAGAAAGAGAGAGAGAGAGAGGAAGGGAGGAAGGGAGGGAGGGAGGGAGGGAGGAAGGAAGGAAGGAAGGAAGGAAGGAAGGAAGGAAGGAAGGAAGGAAGGAAGGAAGCAGGCAGTCAGGCAGGCAAGCAGGAAAAGAAAGCAAGCAAGAAAGAGACAAACAGAAAAAGAAAAAAGAATTTCAGAGTTATTTTTAGCCTCTTTTGCTTTTTTTTGGAATTAATATTTTGGGGGTGTATTTTGTTTTTGTATTTGTTTTTTTAAGGCTTTGAAGTGTGTTTCGAAGAATGTTTTGGAGAGTGTGTGTGTGTGTGTGTGTGTTTTAAACTTCTAGTATATTATAAGTAGATTTTTTAGTTTTTTAGAATTTTAGTGAATTTTAGGACCTGGGGTTTTATTTAGGCTTCAAGGATTTTATTTTTAATATTTTAATATTTTAATGTTTTCTTTGGGATTGTGTGTGTATGTGTTCTTGAATATTTATTTCAGTTTTGATGGTTTTAATTTTGGAGGATCATAGTTTTAGCATGGAAATAGCGGTCCATGCCTATAAAATCTAGCCCCAGGGATAAACAGGTAGTGGATATTTTAGTTGTCAGCTAGCATGGTCTACAGAATAACTTCCAGGACAGTGAGGGATACACAGAAAAAACCACTTTACAAAAAATTACAAATAAATCAATGAAAGAAACGGAGGGCAAGAGAGAGAGAGAGAGAGAGACAGACAGACAGACAGACAGACAGACAAACAGACACACAGACACACAGACACACAGACACTCAGAGAGAGAGAGAGAGAGAAAGAGACAGAGAGAGATAAAAGGGGAAAGGTAGGAAGAAAGAAAAAGAGAGAGAGAGAGAGAGGAAGAGAGAGAAGGAGAGAGGAAGGGATGAGGGATGAAGGAAGGAACAAAGGAACTAAGGAATGAAGGAAAGAAAAAAGAATAAAGGAAGAAAAAAATAATTGTGTTATTGGGTCAGTTTTGGTCTCTTGTGTACATTTTTATTTTTAGGGGTTTTATTTAAGATTTTGAAGTGTTTTTAAAGAATGTTTCAGAGCGTTTTTTGGTTTCAGAATTCTAGTATATTTTTCATATTTTTTCTTTTTTTTTAATTTTTAGTGTGTTTTGGACTTTTCAGGTTTCATTTAGACTTCAAGGATTTATTTATTTTAATATTTCATTGCTTTCTTTGTGTTCTTTTTTTGTGGGTTTATTCTTGAATATTTATTTAAAAATTGAGGTTTTTTGTTTTGGTGGTGCATAATTTTAGAGTTGGCAGGCAATGGCTGCCCCTTTCATATAAATGATAGCCCTAAGGTGAACTGGTAGGGGATTTTTTAGTTGGAGGCTAGCCTGGTCTTGAGATTGATCTCCCAGAGAGCCAGGGATAAACAGAGAAACCCAGTTTCTAAAAATTAAAAAATATAGAAAATGAAAGGGAGGGAGAGAGAAAGAGAGAGAGAGAGAGAGAGAGAGAGAGAGAGAGAGAGAGAGAGAGAGAGAGAGAGAGAGATACATACATACATACATCGAGAGAGAGAGAGTGAGAGAGAGAGAGAAGGAAAAGGAAAAAAAGAGGGAAGAAAGGAAGGAAGGAATAAGGAAGAAAGAAAGAAAAAGAAAGAAAGAAAGAAAGAAAGAAAGAAAGGAAGGAAGGAAGGAAGGAAGGAAGGAAGGAAGGAAGGAAGGAAGGAAGGAAGGAAGAGAGAAAGGAAGAAAGAAAGATAAAGAAAGGATACTTCTAAGTTCTTTAACTTCATTTGATTTCCTGAATTTTTAGAAGAGTGCTTTCGAGGGTTTTTTGTTTTCAGACATCTAGTGTATTTTTGTGTTTTTTCTAGTTTTTTAAACAAGTTTACTGTGTTTTAAGATTTGGGGGAATTGTTATCCCTTCAGCAATTTATTTTTTATTATTAATTTTTTTTGTATTTTAATGCATATTGGGATTATTGCAATAGAGTACACATATTTTATACTAGTGTATAGAACAGATTTTAAGGTAGTAAATAGCCATAAAAAATATTGCTATCCTTATTAATTCTGGATCACAAAAAATATATATCACGAGAATATATTATTGTTCAATAATACTGAAATTATTTGAGTTTTAAAAAATTGCTTACAATTTTAATATAAAATATTTGCTACTAGGTCAATACACAGAAAATAAAGTAATAAAAATAAGAACAACCAAAACTTTAGTAAATTTTTTAAATGCTAATGCTTTAAAATTAGGATTCATTCTAGTAAAGAATATATAATTTTTCTCTAAATAATACTCAAAATAAAAATTTATGAACAGTAATAGTGATTTTCTATTTTCACATATTTTTCATGCTTTCTTGGTAAATATATTAATCTTTAATATAAGTGTTCAAAGAATGTGCAAATAGAATGTATTCATGAGAATATAATTAAAACAATTTTTATTTTTTAAATAAGATTATTTATTTTATATTAAAATAAAATAACTATTTCTAAAAATGACATTAAAGAATACATGGTATATTAATATTAACACATTCATATTATATTAAAATGAATTAAAGTATTTTATTAAATAAGCAATGTTAGGGCTGATGTATACAGCCTTAGTACAATAAATGTGTGTGTACGAATTCCAAAAATAAACCTGTGTTGTCACTTACTAATGTATAGCAAAACAAGTGACAAAAAGGTGTTACAAAACGTCACAGACTACTAAAGCTTTTGATATAAAGGATGATGTTGAATGATGCTAAAAGTTCTTTAGGAATAATATATTTAATGTCAGTGAATGTGGTGTGGCAACTGACAGGTCCTCCTACACTGGGACAGCTGCCGAGAGACCTGTGCTCATCAGGCTCTTTACTGAAAGCAACTGAAAATTAGGACCCTAAGGATTAAGGGTGGAGGTAAGGCCACCCTTGAGGAGTTCCTTCTGTAACATCCCAGTGGCTCAGTTTTAAACTCACATTTCTTAATTACCAAGAACCCGAATAAATTAGAAATGAGTATATTAATACCAAACACGACCCAGTGCATACAAGCATTATTTTAGGGATCCTAAAATATCCTAAATCCTTGAGATGACTCTGTGAACAATGACAGAAATGGAACAACAACAACAACAACAACAACAACAAAAATATCAAAAGAGTGTCTAAAGCCCATGAGCTTTCTTTGGCTAAAGGGCAGAGATTTGTGCTGGCAGCTTTGAATGAGAAGACTAGCAATGCTTTGTTGTAAGAAAGCAAGAAAGACCACATTTTCATAATCACTACCTTATAGAAAAAAATGCCTCAGATTTGAATAAGCAATTGTTTAATAAGACTACAGAGCAAGCAAAGCAAAAGAATAGCAAACTGAGGTCTATAAGTCTTTAAAGATCATTTCAGCCTTTGGAAATGGCATAATGAGCATAATATAAAATTTTACGATAATAGACAATATAAGCAATTGTACCACAAGATCAAAATTATGAATAGCATTTCTGTAGAATGCTGGATTGAAGAAGAATAGAACCAACTGCACAATATGTGAGCCAAGGAGGATTTGCGACATGAAAGATAGTTAAGTAGTTCGCATGTTCAATGAGCAAGATCAGATTAGGAAAACTGTGTTCTCTGGGCCTAGCCAAGCCCATTTTGTGGGAGTCTGCTCTTTTTCTCCTCTTAGATGAAATCTTGCACAAGCCTTATGATTTTCCACTCACTTTCAGACAATAAAAAGGCCTCCAGGTTCAATAACAGCTCCATTCATTCCTGTATAACAAAATAAACTCCAGCTTTCATTTAAAGGTAAATCTCCAGGTTAGAATCAATATTCTGTATCCACAGTCTTTTATTTTGAGAAAATACAGAAAAGATGAAGGTAGGAAGAGTGTACTAGGGGAGGATTCTAAAGATCATCTGAAGGACAGAGTTCTTGCCCCAAGATCTGTCTCAAGCAGAAAGCTCTGAGAGGATAATTCACTATCCTTTCTTCTTAAAAACATTCTTCTGCAAATTGTATCTTGGGTATTCTAGGTTTCTGGGCTAATATCCATTTATCAGTGAGTGGATATTAAGTGACTTGTTTTGTGATTGGGTTACCTCACTCAGGATGATATCCTCGAGATGTATCCGTTTGCTTAAGAATCAAGAGTTTCATGTAATTCATGCTTTGCAGCCCTGCCCTTGGGCTGGGTGAGATTAGTAACTGGGCTCAGTTTTCCTTATAGGATAGCAAGGGCAGGAAACTTCTCCCAGCAATTTTAGCTAAGGAAGGCTCAGCTGACTGGCCACTTGCATTCCAATCCTCTTCTACAATAGACAGTTCCTCTGTCTGTCTGTCTGTCTGTCTGTCTGTCTGTCTGTCTGTCTGTCTGTCTGTCTATCTGTCTCTCTCTCTCTCTCTCTCTCTCTCTCTTTCTTTCTTTCTTTCTTTCTTTCTTTCTTTCTTTCTTTCTTTCTTTCTTCCTTTTTCTTCTTTTTTTTTTCTTTGTTTTGTGGGAGGGGGTTTGAGGAATGGATTTCTCAGTATATCCCTGGCTTTTGTTGCAATCAATCTGTAAACCAGGCTGACCTTGAAATAAAAAATCTACCTGCCTCTGCATCCCAAGTTCTGGGATTCAAGGCAAGGACCACCACAGTCTGGCAACCCTAAAACAATTAAACCTCAAACATAAAATGCTGTTTTTTTTTAAATCAAGATCAACAACAAGAACAACAACAAAAATATTAAGAAATACACTAAAAAGCTAAAAAGGAAAATAAAGCCTAAATTAAACCACTGAACCATAAAATACACTAAGACCCTTCTAAAAACAACAACAACAACAGACAAACAAACAAAAAACAAAAACAAGAAAAAAACACTAAAAATACACAGGAAGCCTATAAACCAAACCAAACCAAACCAAACCAAACTAAATCAAACCAAACCAAACCAAACCAAACCAAACCAAACCAAACCAAACCAAAACAAACCAAACCAAACCAAACCAAACCAAACCAAACCAAACCAAAACAAAACAAAACAAAACAAAACCTCTAAAACACTCTTCAAAAAACTCTACAAAACCTTACGAAAACCTATAGTAAACTAAAAAAAAATACACAAGACAAAATGTTCCTAATACCTTTCTTTCTTTCTTTCTTTCTTTCTTTCTTTCTTTCTTTCTTTCTTTCTTTCTTTCTTTCTTTCTTTCTTTCTTTTTTTCTTTCTTTCTTTCTTCTTTTCTTCCTTTCTTTCTTTCTTGCATTCTTTCTTTCTTAATTTCTTCCTTTCTTCCTACCTTTCTTCCTACCTTTCTTCCTTCCTTAGTTTCTTTCCTCCTTCCTTCCTTATTTCCTTTCTCTCTCTCTTTCTCTTTTCTTTCTCTCTCTCTCTCTTTTCTTTCTTTCTCTCTTTATTTCTTTCTTTCTTTTTTTCTTTCTTTCTTTTTTTTTTGATTTTTTGGAGATTGGATTCTCTGTGTATCCCTGTCTGTCCTGGATCTCCTTCTGTAGACTAGGCTGGCCTCGAACTCAAAAAGTGACTACCTCCACCTCACAATTACTGAGATTTAAGGCAAGGGCCATCACTTCCTGGCAACCGTAAAACTCATAAACTCCAATTATAAAACCTTAATATTTATTTAAAAAAAAAACATCAAACACACATCACGCACAAACACACACACAAACATACATATGAAGACACATAAATGCCTGGTTTGGTGGCACACGCCTTTGATCCCAGCACTTGGGAGGCAGAGGCAGGCAGGTTTCTGAGTTTGAGGCCAGCCTGGTCTACAGAGTGTATTCCAGGACAGCCAGGTTTATATAGGGATACTCTGTCTCGAAACACACACAAATACACAGACAAACACACACACACACACACAAACACACACAAACACACACAAACACACAAAACGTAAAAAAAATAACCTAAAAAAAACAAAAATCCTAACACACAATTAAAAAAAAAAAAATTAAAGCCTAAAAAAAAAGAAATCTAAAACCTTAAAAAAAACCCGAGTATCCTTAAAAAACAAAAAAAATAAAATAAATAAATAAATAAATAAATAAATAAAAACAACAACAAACAACAACAGCAACAACAAAACCCAAAAAGGAAAAACAGAAAAGAACACTTCAATACACAAAAATACTGAAAATGAAACCTCTAAAACACTCTTCTTAAAACTCTTAAGAAAAACACTAAAATTCTAAAAACCTCAAAAATATACAAGAACTCAAAACTGACTCAAAAATTGATTTTTTTTTTTTTTGGTTCGTTTGTTTGGTTAGTTGGTTTTTCTTGGTTTTTGGTTTTTTGACTTTTTTGAGATTGGGTTTCTCTGTGTTTCTCTCTCTGTACTGGAACCCAATCTATAGAAAATACTGGCCTGGAACTCAGAAACCTAATACCTCTGACTCACAATTACTGAGATTAAAGGCAAGGGCCACCCCTTCCTGCCATTCCTAAAATACTGAAACTTTGAAAATAAAATCTTAAATTTAAAAGAAAAAAGCCTCTAAAATACACACACACAGACATCGAGACACATACACAAACACAAAAAAACAAACCTAAAAAAAGTGAAATATAAAACTCTAA